>NW_008705578.1:650388-800273 GCF_000186865.1 Aureococcus anophagefferens
TCTGGTCGCCCCCATGACGAACGATTCCCGACGCTCTGTGACTCGAAGGGGACCGAAAATCGGGTCGGGGGAAGCTGCCGCGCCTCATTCCACCCCCTGGGGCTGCCCGTTTGCGTCGCCTCGCAATCGTCCGGATGTCACGTCTTTTCATGTGCCTCACCCACATGTTTGCGGACCTCAAAGCCACTGGGATCGTTGCACGTCGCTGCATATTCGAGGAGCGCGGGGCCCTCTAAGGTGGAGATTCCATCATCGGCCGCTGAAATGCTCGCACGAGAGACCGTCTCTTAGCTACGGATTACTGCAGCATTGCTTCATAGATGTGCTTGTTCAACGACGGCTCATTCGCAGCCGTAGCCGGTGGTGCCCCTGCAACTTGCGGCGTTTCTAATAGCGCTTCAGCGCATGGGAGCGGCCCCCAACTGAGATGGCGCGGCTCGTCCACGACGGGCTGTCCGAGGGCGTGTTCAAGGCGGAGAACGCGAAGGCCGTCGGCAACGAGAAGTTCCAGGCGGGCAGCTTCGCCGACGCGCTCGACTGGTACGACCGGTCGCTGAAGCTCATCGACGACGTGCTGTCGACGGGCGCGGACTACGAGCGCCACGCCAAGTACGGCGGGCCGGAGCTGCTGCGGTGCCACCGCAAGGCGCTGAAGCAGGCGCGCCAGCTCCAGGTGAAGGTCCACTGCAACCGCTGCAAGACGCTCGCCAAGGTCGGCCGCTTCGCCGAGGCGCGCGCGGCCGCCGCAGAGGTGCGCGCGCTCGACCCGGAGAACGCGACGGCCATCAAGGCCGGCGCCCACGCGGCCGTCGCCATGGAGGACGCCGCGGGGGCCGAGTGGGACGTGCTCCGCAACTACGCGATCCGCAACCCCGGCGACGTCGAGGCCGCGGGCCTCGTCGCGATCTGGGAGGAGGCCCGCGGCTACGCCGACGAGGAGGCCGCCGCCCGCAGCGCGTCGGCGTGACTCGACGCGTGGCATGTGTCGCAAGTTTCGAATAACGGATACATATGTGTAACATTAGAAACATCACAGGTCGTTCGGGAGCTGGACGCGCTCCCCGTAGAGCGACGCCGCGGTCTCGTCCGACGGCCGGACGCGGCCGAGCGGCGTCGTCGTCACGTAGGGCCGGATCGTCGCCCGGAGCTGCTTCAGGCTCGCGGCGACCGTGTTCGACTCGAGGCGGTAGAGCCCGCTGAAGGGCGAGTTGAAGTCGACGGCGAGCGCGTTGAAGACGACCAACGCGCCGACGATGAACGCGAAGAGGACGTGGACGCCGAAGGACGCGTCGAAGACGAGCGCGCCGTCGACGGTCACCGCGCCGAGCATGTGCGGCACGCGCACGGGCATGGGCCGGTCGAGCGTCAGGTAGGTGTAGGCGACGACGAGCGCCACGGACAGGGCCCGCAGCACGCTGAACTGCACGGGCGGGATGCCCGAGTTCTCGAGCGAGAGCCGGACGCCCCGCGCCTCCATGAGCCGCTCCGTCGTCTCGAGCGCGGACGTCAGCACGTCGTAGGCGCCGTCGCCGCGCCACTCGAGCTGCGCGCGCCGGAGCGTCGCGTAGAGCGTGCCCAGGTTGTCGACGGACGACGCCATGGCCTCGAGCTCGAGCTCGCGCGTGCCCGCGATGAGGTCCGTCGAGTGCAGCCAGAGCTGCTCCGCGCACTGCTCAAAGACCTCGACGCGCCGCGCCCGCGGCGGCGCCCCGGGCGCGTCGTCCTCGAGCAGCACGATCTCGAGCGTCTTCACGAGCGGCAGCATGAGCGTGCACTCCTCGACGGCCGCGCCGCGCAGCGCGCCGAGCCGCGACGTCGCGTCGGAGATCGTCGACGCCGTCAGCGTGCCGAAGACGATGGAGATCAGGCTAAAAAAGTAACCGCCTGGGCAGCAAAAGGGTGCGAAATTCCCAACTTCAAAGGCTCCTATCTCGGTCGTTTTCCGCTCGTTTCGGCTGATTTTTGGACGAGCGATCATCTCTCGGAGCGCTCTCGACGCGTGGATGCTGTTTCCGAAACGCGCGCGCGCGGAACACTCACGTTGAAGCGAAGTTGAATCACCCTTTTGCTGCCCTGGTAGCCGCCCTCGACGGCGTTCGGCGGCGGGATCTGCGACAGCACCGCGACGACGGCCGGGTACGCGAGGTACGCGGCGACGACGCTCACCGTGCGCGACAGCGACCGGTCGCCCTCCGGCGCGTCGAACGACTTGCTGTCGAGCGTGCCGCACTCGTAAAATTCTCCCGGCGGCGCGTAGGACCGCCGCGGCTGCGGCGCCTTGAGCGCGTTGGAGAGCTGCTCGAGGCGGCGCTCCGCATGGAGTCGTGCGCCTACGCGCCGCACGCGCCGCGGCGGCGCGGTGAGCGCCGAGGCTGTTGCAAGCAGAGCTAGCATCGCTGCTTGCGGCGTTCCCATCGTGTGCGCTTCTTGAGCCCCCTATTGCACTGCAAATGCCCTTCTCAACCAAATAGCTGCCCAGCGGCCGGACTGCGCCGGGGACGATGGTTTGCCGCTAGCGCATACACCCATGGGCCTCTTCGGGAAGAAGAAGCCGAAGGACGGCGCCGCGAAGGCGGACGCCAAGGCTGGGAAGAAGGATGCGGGGAAGAAGGGGGCGCCGGCCGCCGAGGAGTCCAAGGAGGACCCCAAGGGCGGCGGCAAGGATGCCAAGGACGGCAAGAAGGACAAGAAGACGCTCAAGGCCGAGAAGGCCGCGGAGAAGGCGAAGAAGAAGAAGGCCTACGACGAGCAGATGGCGCTCTTCGAGGCCATGGAGAAGGAGGGCACGTTCGTCGAGTGCTTCCAGTGCTTCGAGGAGGCCGAGGAGCGCGTCTGCTGCCGCGCGCAGCTCTGCGACCACTGCTACGGCAACACGGGCGCCTGCCCGTCCTGCGGCATCGCCGTCAAGGACAACCAGCCCATCGCCGAGGACCCGCGGACGAAGGCGACGTCCCTCGACGACCGCCTCGAGCTGAACAACATGGACGAGGCCGCGATGGCCGCGGAGCGCGAGCGCCAGCTCGCCGTCGACGTCAAGCAGGAGCTTCTGGAGTGCCGCATCTGTTTGAACCCGGGCGTGCGCCGCAAGTGCTGCGGCGGCTGCATCTGCGACAACTGCTACAACAAGAAGACGCACTGCCCGGCCTGCGGCAAGTCGGCCGCGAAGCGGGGCCTCGCGTCCTTCTCCCTGAACGACCCGGGCCTCTGGCCCGTGCTCTGCGGCTGGTGCCTGACGGCCTGGGTCCTGGGCCTCGTCGTCGGCGCCGGGTTCCTCATCGTCTACGTGGAGCGGAAGGACATGCGGACGCTCCACGGCTACACGTGCTACGGCTTCCTGCCGCGCTGCGACCGCCTCGAGTGCATCGAGCTCTACAGCAAGGCCAACGCGCCCGTCGCGAGCAGCGAGTCGCGGCCCCGGAGCCCGCTCCAGGTCGGCGCGAACGAGACGGGCTACCCGTCGGCCGCGCCGTCGTTCTCGCCGTCGCTCTTTCCCTCCCTCGCGCCGTCGCTCCGGCCGACGGACACCTTCGCGCCGACGGGCCTCCCGACGCCCAACGCGACGCTGGCCGCGAACGCGACCTGGGCGCCGTCGCCCGCGGCGACGGCCGCGGCCGCCGCGGCCGCGGACGCGGGCGACGACGGCGACCTGCACCTCGTGAACATGGCGACGTGGAAGCGCTGCGACCTCGACAGCGTCGTCAAGATCGTCGGGTCGACGTGCATTTTTGATTACGACCTCTGGTCCCAGAGCGGCCACATGCTCGGCTTCGACTTTTGCGTCGGCACGAACGCGCTCCGCCAGGACAAGCAGGTCGACGGCGACGAGGTGTCGACGGCGCGCTTCGCCGGCGGCGTCTACGTCTTCGACGACAACTTCGCCTGGTGGGGCAACGAGACGAGCCACAAGTCGAACATCCGGGGCAGCGCTTTGTGGGAGTCGATCGAGGGCGCGGAGGTCGACGACAAGTGCGGCGCGCACTCGGAGGGGGCGGCGCTCCACTTCTTCGGCAAGGATTTGCGGGAGGCCGTGACGAAGCCCCTGGACGTGCGCCACGGCGGCCACGTGAATCTGCGACTAAAGCTCGCGCCGACGAAGCCCGGCGACGACGCGTCGTGCCGGGGCAACTACGGCGCGGCGATCACCATCTACTACAACGTGGCGGACTCGCCCGAGTGGGTGCCCATCTCCACGTTGGAGGCGTCGACCTACGCCTACGAGGTCTTCAACTTGGTGTCGGCGAAGATCCCCGTGAACGGGTCGACGGCGTCGACGCGGTTCAAGATCTCGCAGCCGTCCTTTTTGCGGGAGCGGGACCACTGGGCCATCGACGACGTCAACATCTTCCACAAGTTCGAGTCCGGCTGGAAGAGCAGCGAGTGGTGGGGGAAGGCGCTGAGCGACGCGCACGACGACGTCGGCGTCGCGCAGTGCTGCTACGACACGGACCAGTGCGAGATCGCGGAGCCGGAGCCCGCGTCGACGCGGCCGGGCACCATGTTCCGCAAGGGCTGCGACGCCGTCTTCAAATTGGACGTGCCGTCGAACCGGCGCAAGCGCTACGCGGGGCAGCGGACGAACGGCGACCCCTACGTCGACCCCGAGGACGAGTCGCGGTTCTACACGCGCATCAACGGCGCCCACTTCTTCGTGTCCCTCGCCGGCCTCGCCCAGCTCTACAACTTTGTGTATTTCCTCGTCAAGGTCTACTTCACGCAGGGCGCCCAGGCCGTCTGGAAGCTCGTGCTGCCGGACGTCGTCATGAAATGGCTCGGCCGCGAGCGGAAGATCATGGTCGTCGAGGAGGACCCCGACGACCCCTACGCGGAGTACGGCGACATGGAGGTCGAGGAGGACCCGGACGACGCCCAGCTCAAGCAGGTCTTCGAGCTCGACGTCGACGGCGACTGGCAGCGGCGGTTCCTCGCCTACACGTGCGTGCCCTACGCGGGGGCCTTCTTCCTCGCGATGATCAACACGAACTACAACGTGCTCTACACGCCCGTGCACGCCTGGGGCGCGCCGCTCATGATGGGCGCGGTCTGGGTCGTGCCCGTGCCCAAGTTCTTCGTCTTCGTGCTCGCGGCGGCGCTCGACGCGAAGCCGTTGTACCTCGTGGCGAAGAACGTGGTCTGCGTGCTGCCGCGGTGGATCCACCTCATCCACCTCAACCTCTTCCCCGAGGTCAACGCGCTCATGGTCGGCTCCGAGAACGCGAAGGACGCGGCGCTGCACGTGCCGCTGTCCGCCATGGAGGAGATGAGCCGCTTCACGAAGCGCCAGTGCGTCGGCATGGCGTTTCTGTACGTGCTGGCCTGCCAGCCCTTCGCGCTCGTCGCCCTCGCCTTCGACAGCTTCAAGTTCGAGTACGACTCCGTGGACCGCTACGTGTCGGGCACGCTCGGCGCGGTGACGATCGTGCGGGCGCTCTGCGGCTACGACATCTTCATGAAGGCGGCGCTCGGGAGCGGTTTTCTGTTTTCCCAGAACTCGCAGCACCGGAACCAGATCGGCGACGCGGTCTGCGAGAAGCGGACGAAGTGGATCACGATCTACACGATGCTCTCGACGTTCCTCGCGGCGGGCATCTTGTTCCCCTCGGACGAGAGCGGCCACGTCCAGACGCGCAAGATCGAGATCTTCCAGGGCATCGTGCTCGTGGCCTTCGCGTCCTTCTTCTACGGCATGCTCGTGGGCTTCGTCCAGGGCCTGCCCGTGACGCCGTCCGTGCGCCTCACGAAGATCGACGGCGGCCTCTACTTCACGTTCCTGAGCCGCACGCACTGCCCCTGCTTCCACCACTTCCACGAGTGCTCCACGATGCACAGCAGACGGCAGATCATCGTCCTCTTCGTCGAGGACATCATGACCTTCATCGCGCGGCTCAAGGGCGAGGAGGCCGACGAGGACACGACCCAGTTCCTCCTCGCCGTCGCGTAACTTCGGAAAATCGAATTAGGCGGGTCACACCTCGCTCTCGCACATGTCCGTCGCCTCGACGGCGACGCGGCCGGAGAGCTTCCGCATCGTCGCGACGGTCATGAGGATCGTGACCGCGAAGAGCGCGACGAAGACGACGGTCGTGCCCAGGTGGCCCCGCAGCTCGTCGCGCATCTCCTCGCGCAGCTTGCCGATGGTGCAGAGGAAGGCGAGGCTCAGGAGCGTGCTGCACATCATGACCCACTCGAGCGCCGCGCCGCAGCCCCGCGGCGACAGCAGCTTCCGCCACCGCACCTTGCGCGTGATCTCGATCTTGTAGTGGTTGCAGCCCTGCTGCCGCCAGACCTTGGTCCCGGGCTTGATGGCGCCCCGCAGGCTCCAGGCCTCGTAGGCGAAGCGCGTCAGCGGGCCGCGCAGCTTGCCGCCCTCGTCGCGGAAGTAGTAGCCGTCCGTGCCGCCGTCGCTCTCGCCGCGGTCGAAGCGCTGGCGGTCCATCACTGCGGTGCTGTTGCGGTGTTGTTGTAGTGTTTATATCACGAGGAGCGGGGCAAACCGCCTCTCGGAACGGCTAAATCCGCTGCCATTGCGCCGGAGAGCTGAAAAGCCGTGAGTGCCGTCACCTTGCACACGACTCAGCTCGATCCGAGCGAGCAGCTCGTCAGTGCGCCTCGCGCGCCGTCGACGAGCGCCAAGGCATACATCGTCGCAAGCCCGGCGCCGCCGAGCGCAGCAAACAAATGCGGCTCTTCTACAGCGCGCTGGCCGTCGGCGCCGCCGGCTTGGCCGCGAAGCGGATGAGCACCGCAAAAAGGCCGGTCGTCACGGCGGCGGACCTGGGCTCGACCATGCTGCTGCCCGTGGCCGACGGCGCCGTGACCGGCGCCGCCGTGCCGGCGTCGTCGCTGTGGTCCAAGGCCGGCGCGCTCATCTTCGTCGTGCGGCGGCCCGGCTGACCGCTCTGCCGCGAGGAGGCGCGCGGCCTCAGCGAGCTCGTCAAAATCCGCGGCAGCCGGCAGAACTTCGTGGGCATCATCAAGGAGGTCGCGCCGACGAGCCAGGCGGCCAACGACACGGTGCTGGGCGTCGGCGAGTTCGAGCGGCAGTACTTCGGGGGCGGCGCCGTCTACCTCGACGAGGGGAAGCAGTTCTACGGCTTCCTCGGCGACCGGAAGCTCATCTCGACCAGAAACGTCTTCAAAGCGCTCGTGCGGCCGCTCAAGACCTGGCGGAGCCTGCGGGCCGTCGGCGACCGCATGAAGTCCAAGGGCATCGAGGGCAACATGGTCGGCGAGGGCCTGCTGCTCGGCGGCGTGCTCGTCGTCGACCGCGACGGCAGGGTGACCTACTCGTACCCGGAGACGACGGGCGAGCCCGCGCCCGTCGACGCCGTCGACGAGGCCCTCGACGCCCTCGACGACTAGGGGTCCGAAACCCCCCTCGCGCGCGCGCGCGCGGGCCGCTCCCATGACGGCGGCGCAAGACGACCCGCGCCGCGGGTCGTCGCGCCGCCCGAGCCGAGCGGGCCGCGGCGCTAAAGAACTTACGACGCGAAGAGGATGCGCAGCAGGTCCCGGGTCTGGTCGAACTTGAGGTGGCCCGCACGGAGGTTTCTCCCGCCCGCGTTCGCGGCGAGCATCGTCGCACCGGGCTTCCACTTGATCTGCGCCGGGAAGCGGCCGCTCCAGGCCTCGGGCACGAGGTCCATGGCCGGCGACCCGTCGGGGCTCATGGGCCCGAGGATCTCGTTCGTCGAGAAGTCGAGGAGGATGAAGACGGTCCGCGGGCCGATCGCGCGGCGCATCGTCGCCATCTTGTCCTTGGGCAGCCCGAAGAGGCGCCGGCGGAGCACCTCGGCGCGCGTCTGGCCCGAGCAGAGGAAGAGGAAGCCCGGCGCGTGGTCGCCGCCGTCGTCGTCGACGCGCGCGCCGACGTACGCCGCCGCGTCCGCCGCCGCCGGCGGCGGCGGCGGCGGCGGCGGCGCGGGGTCCGGCGGCGGCGCGATCTTCCGCGCGCGCTGCCAGCGCGCCGTCTGCGGCTCCGGCGCCGGCGCCGGCGCCGGCCGCGCGCGCGCGGCGCGGCCGAGCGCGGCGCCGACCTCGTTGAGGATGATTTTCCGGGGCCCGAGGCCGATGCCGATGTCGACGAGGTCCTGCTCGTCGCAGTAGCTCAGCGTCTGGAGGTCCTCGATCTCGTTCTCCGCGAGGACCGCCGCGTACTTGGTGAGCCGGTGGTTCGCGAGGAAGTCCTGGAGCCGCCGCTGCTCGTGCTCGGGGCTCAGCGCGTCGTCGAACTCGGACCCGAAGCTCCCGCTGCTGCGGCTCCCGCCGTCGCCGTCGGAGGGGGCCGCGGCGACCCGCGCGGGCGCCGGCGGGGGCGCCGTCTCCTTGCGACACGCGTGCAGCGCCGCGGTCAGCGACCTATCCGGAGGAGCCTCGGAACGGTCCGTCTTTAAAAAAAGGAGGCGCCGGCGCCGCGCGACGTCGTCGTCGGCCGCTGCCGCCGGCTCGCGCTGCGCGGCGTGCGCCACCCGCTCGCGGACCCGGAGCCGAGCAGCGCGTCCTGGAGCGACGAGCCCACGGAGGGCGCCGCCGCGGGCGCGGCGTCCGGCTCCTGCGATGCCGTGTCTCCTATCTTTTCAAAGAAAGACGACGCGGCGGGACGCGCGTCGTCGTCGTCGTCCCCGCCGTCGGAGTAGTAGTCCTCCTGCGTCGACGACGCCGACGGCGCGCCGCTCGCGGCGTCGCCGTCGAGCGCGGCCTCGAGCCGCGCGACGAGCGACGCCATCTCCTCCGCCGGCGCGGGGTCGCAGCGCACGCCGTTGCAGGTCTTCGCGCCCCTGCGCGGAGTCATCGTAGAGCCCCCGTAAAAAGGAGGCAAGACGCACCCGACGTTCCGGTTAAACGAGACCTGGAGGCCGCAGGTCGGACAGCTGCCGAGCTCCACGAGGCCCAGGCCTTCGAGCGAAGTCCGGAGCACGGACACGTCCATGGCGACGCCGCCGCGACCACCGCCGGACGGCCACCAGGAACGGCGCACGAAGCTCTCCGGGCTGCCGATCACACCCGCATCAGTGGCTAGTGTTTCTGGAAGCTTTGCTTTGGCTCGGATATACAAATCTAAATCTGCAACGATTCAGGTAGGCCCACCTTTCCTTATGCTCACCTAATCCTAGCCTTTCGCGGGCCGCGACGTCGAGGGCTGCCACAGGCCTGTTGCTCGCGGCTCCCCCCGCCCGGGGCGTGAGGCGCGGTTGGTCGTCCGGTCGGCGGCGGCGTGCCCCGCGCCATGGCGATGGGATTCGACCAGGGCTGGGCCATCGGCGCGCCGTGCTTCTTCAACGACGAGGGCCTGGGCTGGATCGAGGGCAAGGTGGAGAAGGTCGTCGGCGTGGGCCGGTCGGCGACGCTCACGCTCAGGTCGGCGGACGGCCGCGTGACGACGCAGCGCGAGGCGTCCGAGGTCGAGGCGGCGTCGTCGCGCGCCCTCGACGGCGTCGACGACATGGTCCAGCTCGACGAGCTCACGGAGGCGACGGTGCTGAGCACGCTGCGCGTGCGCTACCGGCGCAAGGACATCTACACGAACGTCGGCGGCATCCTCATCGCCGTCAACCCCTACGAGACCCTCGAGGCCCAGATCTACGGCGAGGAGCAGATGCACGCCTACGGCTCCGCGGACGCGGCGTTCGCGGGCATGACGCCGCACCCGTACCTGCTCGCGGAGGCCGCGCTCCGCGCGCTGGACCGGGACCGCGAGTCGCAGTCCTTCGTCATCTCCGGCGAGTCGGGGTCGGGCAAGACGGAGACCTGCAAGTACGTCCTGCGCTACCTCTCCTACCGCAGCAAGCGCCGCTACGAGCACAGCATCCAGGCGAGGGGCGACGGCAAGGCGAACGCGCTCGAGGAGTCCGTGCTCCTGTCGAACCCCATCCTCGAGGCCTTTGGGAACGCCAAGACGCTGCGCAACGACAACTCGTCGCGCTGGGGCAAGTACACGCAGGTCTACGTCCAGCCGTCGTCGGGCTCCATCAAGCGCGTCGGCATCACCGCGTACCTCCTCGAGAAGGTCCGCATCGTCGAGCGCGCCAAGGGCGAGCGGAACTACCACATCCTGTACCAGATGGTCGCCGGCGCCGCCGCGGCCAAGGGCAAGGACCCGGGCCTCGCGCTCACGAAGGGGCTCGGCGCCGACCCCGTCGCGCACGCGGTGCTCCGCGACGACGGCTACGGCAAGGACGACGGCGGGAACGCGTCCGTCGCGGCCATCGACGTCGACGACGCGGTCCAGTTCGCGGCGACGCGCGACGCGCTTTTGAAGCTCCAGATCGAGGAGACGGGCCTCGTCGGCGCGCTGAGCGCCGTCTGCCACCTCGGGGACGTGTGCTTCGACGAGGTCGCGGACGACCACGCGGACTCCATCGCGGCCGTGGGCAAAAACGACATGCGCAAGCGGGGCGGCGGCTTCCTGGGCATGGGCGGCGGCGACGAGAAGCGCCACGCCATCGACATCGCCGCGGAGGCCCTCGGCGTGAACCGCACGGAGCTCGAGGAGAGCCTGCTGAGCCGCCGCGTCGCGGGCGTCCGCGTGCCGCGGCGCGCGGCGGAGGCGGAGCACGCCAAGGCCGCCTTCGCCAAGGCCTTGTACTCGCGCGTCTTCGACTGGGTCCTGGCCCGCGTCAACGACGCTCTGAAGGCCATGACGGGCACGGGCCAGACGCTGCGGGAGGCGTTGACGGGCAAGAAGCAGCCCAAGGAGGAGCTGCTCACCATCGGCCTGCTCGACATTTTCGGCTTCGAGTGCTTCGCCCACAATTCGTTGGAGCAGCTGTTGATCAACTACGCCAACGAGCGCCTGCTCCGCGAGTTCAACAAGCAGGTCTTCGAGGCCGCGACGCGCGAGTACAACGCCGAGGGCGTGCCCGTGGGCGACCTGACCTTCCACGACAACTCGGGGTTACTCAATACCCTCGAGGGCCCGCGCGACGGCATCTTCGCCATGCTGAACTCGGAGTGCGTGCGCCGCGACGGCAACGACGCGAACCTGCTCAAGGCGATCGTCAAGAAGCACTCGCGCGCGCCGGGCGCGAAGCAGGACGTCAAGAAGGGGCCGGGCGTCTTCGTGCCCCAGGTGCGCCGGAGCTCGACGGTGGCCGAGCGGTCCACGGCGGGCAAGACCTTCGGCGTGTCCCACTTCGCCGCGGACGTCGTCTACGAGATCGGGGGCTTCGTCGAGAAGAATAGGGACCGCCTGCCCGAGGAGATCTGCTCCCTCGTGTCGACGTCCGACGCGCTCTTCGTCGCGGGCCTCTTCGCGGACGTCGACGAGGCCGCGGGCGAGGGGGCGTCGGGCGCGGCCTTCGCGGGCTCGAGCGCGGCGCGCGGCGGCGGCGCGGGCTCCAAAAAAGCGCAGCGCTACGTCGCGGGGTCCTTCGCGGAGTCGCTGGCGAAGCTGACGGGGCTATTGGACGAGACGGCCCAGTCCTTCGTGCGCTGCGTGAAGCCGAACCACAAGGCCGCCAAGGAGGCCTTCGACGGCGTCGTCGTGCTGGACCAGCTCCGGTGCATGGGCATGCTCGAGCTCGTGTCCGCGCGCGCGCGGGGCTACGCGGGGCGCATGGACCACGACATGTTCACGAGCCGCTACGGCATCCTCATGGAGGACGCCAAGGACGTGGACATGGCCGCGTTCGAGTCCGCGGACAAGGCGAAGCTCGGCGAGTTTTTGCGGCTTTTGGCGACGAAGAAGTTCATCAAGCCCGAGTGCCTGAGCAACGGCGAGATCGCCATCGGCAAGACCAAGGTCTTCCTCAAGCGCGGCGCCCAGAACGTGCTCGAGACCGCGCGCGAGGCGCGGCTCTGCGCGGACGTGCTTTTGGCGCTGGGCGAGGCGACGGCGTCGCGCGACGCGAACGCGCTGGAGCTCACGCTGCGCATCGCCGACGAGCTGCGCCTCGGCGAGACGGAGGAGGCGCGCCTCGCGCGGGCGACGCTCACCGACGAGCGCGCGTACCGCGAGATCGTCGAGGCCGCGGAGACGCGGAAGCAGGACCACGTCGTCGCCGCGCTCGCGGAGCACAACTTTCCGGTGGACGACGGCGCGGCGAAGAAGGGCAACAAGAAGGAGGACCTGCCCTTCGCCGCGGGCCAGTGGTTCTCCGGCGCGGAGTGGTCGACGTACGTCCTCGACGCCGTCAAGTTCGCGAAATGCGAGCTCGCGGCGCTCCGGTGCTTCGACGAGTTCAAGGACATGACCGAGGGCAACGTCGAGGCGCTGATCCCCAAGGGCGAGGCGGCGCGGGGCGCGCTCCTGGCCCTCGTCAAGGAGCGCAAGCCCGTGCCCGAGGACATCGAGAGCCCGCCGCTGCCCTACGACGCGCTCCAGCAGTGCGCGGACGAGCTCCTCGCCAAGCTCAACGAGGCCGAGAAGCTCGCGCGGCAGATCTCGGCGCTCAAGGCGCTCAAGGCGGCCATCGCCGCCAAGGACGCCACGCTCATCGCCGCGGCGCTCGCGGCCTACGACAAGCCGCCGAACGCGGCCATCGTCCAGGTCCAGATCGACGAGGCCAAGGACATCCAGCACGGCCTGGGCATCAAGGGCAAGATGCTGGCCCTCGTCGCGTCCTGCGAGGCCCTGGCGAAGCAGGCCGTCGCACCGAACGCGCACGCGGCGCAGGCGTACCTCGACGAGACCGCGGGCCCGCTCGACGCGCTCGAGGCCGAGACGTCGCTCGCGAAGGAGTTCGCCTGGCTCGCGCCGGAGATCGCGCGGGCCGAGGCCGTCGCCGCGCGGCTCACGAAGACGCGCGCGGACACCAAGGCCGCGGACGAGGCGCGCGTGCTCGCGGCCATGGCCGCCGAGGAGCGCGCCAAGGAGGCCGCGAAGCAGGCCGCGCTCAAGCAGGCCGAGGAGGCGAAGCACGCGGCCCTCGAGAAGCAGCGCCACGAGGAGGAGGCCGCGCGCAAGAAGGCCCACGAGAAGCACCAGGCCGAATTGCAGGCCAAGGCGGACGCGGAGGCCGCGGCCGCGGCCGAGGCCAAGGCCAAGGAGAAGGCCGCCGAGGAGGCCGAGCGGTTGAAGAACCTCCCGCCGCCGCCGCCGGGCGCCAAGGGCTCCTTGGAGAGCCTGAGCGAGGAGGAGCTCGCGCGCGTCCGCGAGCGCCGGGGCAGCAAAAGAGAGCGAAATTCCCAACTTCAAAGGCTCGTATCTCGGCCGTTTTCCACCCGTTTTGGCTGATTTTTGGACGAGCGATCATCTCTCGGAGCGGTCTCGAAGCGTGGGCGCTTTTTTCCCGGAACGCGCGCGCGCGGAACGCTCACGTTGAAGCGACGTTGCATCACCCTTGTGCTGCCCAGGCGAGCGCGAGCTCAACAAGTCGCGCTCGAAGCAGATGGAGGGCCTCGTCCAGCAGGAGGTCGCGGCCATCCGCGCCGAGGAGGAGAAGCTCAAGGCGAAGAAGCAGACCCTGTTCGTGCACATGCCCTGGAAGGAGCGCATCGAGCACCTCTGCGCGGGCACGCGGATCCTCAAGCTGTCGTCGACGTCGACGATGCAGGGCGCGGAGTGGAAGAACGTGCGTCTCGAGGCCCAGTCCGACGCCTCGGGCCAGAGCCTGCTCGCCTCGGACCCGACGTTCAAGAACATGCAGAGCCGGACGAACGCGTACCTCACGTGGCCGTCGAACACGCTCATCCGCCGCGGGTCCCGGAAGCTCGCGCTCGGCTCCATCACGGGCGTCCACATCGGCACGAACGCCAAGCAGTGGTGCACCATGGTGCCCACGGAGTGGCACTACATGACGCTGACGACGCGCGAGCGGTCCTACGACTTTGGCTTCGAGGACGCGACGGAGCTGTTGCTGTGGGTCAACACGCTCCAGCGCATCACCTTCCCCGAGTGGACCCAGCAGTGCAACGCGGGCGAGATGTCCGAGCTCTTCAAGGGCGCCATCTCCGACGCCCAGCACCGCTTCTACCGGTCGTCGCGCGCCGGCGCCGCGTCGACGGACTACTTCGTGCCCTCGCTCCAGGAGCTCTGCCCGGTGCTCTACCCCCTCGCGCCCGTGCTGTGCGGCACCTGCGCGGAGCTCGGCGTCTCCTTCGCCAACGCGGCGCCGCGCCCCCACAAGTTCTGCATGTGGACGGCTGTGTGGAAACCAACCACTGGTTCGGGTGGTCCTGACCAAACTTCAGAATTCTCTAGCTCGGTCAAATCGAAGTCGATTCGGCTGATATTTGGACGGATCGATCGCTCTCGTCGAGTTCTCGAAGCCCAGCTGAAGAGCTTGTGTCAAAACATTCGAATACGCGCACATTGAAGTCGGGTTGAAGATTTGGTTTCCACACAGGTGGACGGCCGTCGCGGTCCTCGAGGCGCCCATCGCGCACGACGAGGCCGTGATTTCGATGCGCGCGGTGCTCAGCGACCTGGGCTTCTACGCCAACGGCCGCTTCGCCTGCTCCGCGGGCTTCTACGACGAGAACGGCCTGGCCCACACGCTCGCGCGCGACGCGATCACGCACCCGAGCCTCGCGTCGACGCCGAACAAGAAGGACGGCGAGGCGCCCGACGACCCGGGCATGCTCGTGATCCGCGCGCAGCACGCGAAGACGGGCAAGGTCTCCGTGCTCAAGATCAAGAAGGGCACGAAGATGGCCTCCGTCTTCGAGGCCCACGCGAAGCACAAGGGCCTCAAGTCCCAGTCGCTGTCCGTGATGAAGAACAAGAACCAGGCCCAGCCCCCGGCCCCGCCCAAGTGACCCCCTCGAGCGACGCCACCCCCAGCCCCCGGGCCCCACACCGCGCGGCCCCCGACACCCGCTCGAGTCCTAATGACCGAACCTCGCATTTTTTACGTCGTCGCCACGTCAAGCCCGCCGCTGCTCTCTCTCGAGTCACAGGGCGGTCTTGAGCGTCCTGCGACAGGTGGGGCAGATGCTCTTTCTGCTCGCCCAGTCCGTGATGCAGACCTTGCAGAAGAGGTGGCCACAGTCGAGCGTGACGATCGCGGTGTCGGCCGTGAGCGGATCTAGGCAGACGGGGCATTCTGCTTCCTGCTCGGGCTCGGTCTCCTGGCGCGGCTCGTCCTCCTGGCGCGTCGTCCTGGCGCGTTTCCTGGGTGGGGCCGCGACCTTCGAAGATTCAGCGTCGGCCGCGAGGTAGGTCTCCTCGCCGACGTCGTCGAGATCGTTGCCGTCGTGCTGCGCCAGGAGCTCCTCCTCGCCGGCCACTGCCGCCTGCTCTGCGGCGGCCAGCGCGGGCAGCGCGACGGGCGGCGAGGCGTCGTCCGCGGGCGCGAGCGCGGGCGCCGGAGCTTGCTGCGGCGGAAGCAGATGGTCGTACAAGGCCTCGCGCACTTCGGCCCAAAGCCTGGTGTCGGAAGGTGTGGTTTGGCTCGTGATGAACTCCAGGAGAATACGTCTGCCCTGAAGGCGCTCGTTGCCCAGCGAAACCAGGCGCTTGCGCCACTCAGTGTGGCTGTCCCGCCTAGCTTTAAGGAGCGGGTCTCGCAAGCTCTGGAGCACCTTGAGACGTTCCGCTGCCGGACCTTCCTCCAGAATGCGTAAACATTTCCGCAGGTGGTTGACGGCCCGGGTGTGGCCCGACTTGGTGCCTCCCGCCATCGTGGCCTCCGAGCTCGAAGTTTGATGGATGTCAATGATACAAGCTAGCGCTGCCGAAATCAACGAGAGGTAAATCAAGATCGGTTGCTAGCGGTCGGCAGCCCGCGCGCCGCCCGGGAGCCCGTCCGTCCGCGCGCCGAACACCCCCCCCGCTGCCGCGCGCAGTACTAAGGGGCCAATTACGCCGTCTTGGGGGCGAGGCGGGTGAACCGGCGCGGGGCGCGCGAACGGGAGCCGGGGCCGCGTCCCCTACGGGATGGGGAGGTCGAAATGTCCGAAGTCGTGCGTGCCGGAGGCGAGGCAGTGGCCCACGAGGCAGGCGAAGTTGTAGCTCATCTGCACGTCGCCGTCGACGTGGCCGGACGGGTAGGTCATGTCCTCGAGGTCGACGCAAATCGACATGACGCTGACCGGGAGGCCGCCCGTCCCGTCGATGATCTTCTTGATCGCCGCGGCGACCTCGCCCAGGCCCGGGATGACCTCCAGGATGTCGAGGAGGCTCTCCTCGCTGAGACAGTAGTGGCCCGCGTCGACGGAGTATAAGGTGTAGTTCGCGGCGAAGAGTTGGTGCCCCGCGACGTCCGTGCCCTCGATCTCCATGTCGACGCCGACCGTGAGGTTCGCCGAGTCCCAGAAGATCCCGACGCAGGTGCTGTCGAGGACCGGGAGGTCCTGGCAGGCCTGCCAGAGGTTCGGCGGGAGCGGGTCGCCGACCTTCTTCGCGGGCAGCGCCAGCCGGGCCGACTCCACGGCCGAGGCCCACTCCGACGCCGAGATCCCGGCCTTGGCGAGGAGGGCCTTGTCCGCCTCGGCCGACCCGGCGACGGCGACGGCGGTCACGGCGGAGATGAGCAGCCCGCGGAACATTTTCGGACCACACAACACTACAACGCAGCACACGAGGGAGTTTTTTGGCATAAGTTTCCCCGAGGGCCCCACATTGACGTTCAACGAGCCGTTCAACACGAAGATGGCCTCCGTCTTCGAGGCCCACGCGAAGCACAAGGGCCTCAAGTCCCAGTCGCTGTCCGTGATGAAGAACAAGAACCAGGCCCAGCCCCCGGCCCCGCCCAAGTGACCCCCTCGAGCGACGCCACCCCCAGCCCCCGGGCCCCACACCGCGCGGCCCCCGACACCCGCTCGAGTCCTAATGACCGAACCTCGCAGTTTCCTTAGTCGTGAGGCGTGAGGCCTCTAGACGCGGTACTCGTGGTCCATATCTGACGATCCGATGTTTAAGAGGCAGCGGCTGCGGTTCGACGACGGCCTCGGCGATGGCGTCGGCGCGCTCAGACGTACTTGACGTCGTCGCGCTTCGCGGCGCGCGGCGGCGGGACGCGCCGGCGCTTGGCCGCGGGCTCGGCGACCTGGAGCGGCCAGGGGCACGGCGTGCCCGGCGGCGCGAGCGTCAAGGGCCGGTGCTTCTGGTTCATCTTGGCGTCCTTGGCCTTGTCCAGCGCGATGCGCGCCTTGATGCGCGTCACGTGCGGCTCGTCCATGGAGTGCGACACGCCCGTGTCCGCGTTGATCCACCACGCCGTCGTGAGGAAGCCGTCGTACGTGCGCAGCACGTGGTACTCGCCCGGGTCGCGCACGAGGACGACCGTGCGGTCCGCGGCGGCGTCGTAGGCCGGCCGCGGGCCGCGCGCCGTCTTCGACGGCGGCAGCGCCGGCTCCTTCGCGGGCGCGCGGATCGGGCTGCGCACCGCCAGCGGCTGCGCCGTCGTCATCGCGGCGATAAACACGGATCCCACGGCGTTGTCCTGTGAGAACAGGCCCGCGCCGAGGTACGTGTTGAGGATGCGGTCGCCGTACTTGCGCACCGCGTACCAGATGAGGCGCGCCTCCAGCGCGGACGCCTCCCAGGCCTTGTCCGACGTGACGAGCGGGATGGCCACGAGGGGCACGTCGTCGGCGGTGCCGACGTAGCGCTTCGTCGTCGCGCGCGTGCCGATGTCCGTCGCCTCGGCGGCCTCGTTGCCGAGGTCCGTGACGGCGACGGCGAAGGCGACGTCCGGGTTCTCCTCGCACCAGGCGTCGAGCCGCCGCTTGCCCTCCTCGAGGACCTCGTCCAGCGCCGCCTTGGCCGCGGCCGTGGACGCGTAGGCCTCGCCGCCGCGGGCCTCGAGGAGCGTCGCGCGGTCGTCGGCGACGCGGCGGCGCGCGTCCGTCATGGTCCCCGCGCCGGTCTTGAGCCACGCGCACTCGACTCTCTCCGCGAGGTCTTCGACGGCGGCATCGTCCGCGTCCTCGTCGTCGAGGAGCACCGCGAGCTCATCCGCGAGCTCCTGGTACGTCGCGTAGGCGGCGCGGCGCTGGCGCCCCATCTGCGCCTCGTGCGTGTCCTCCTCCGCGGCGGCCACCTGCTTCGCGAGCGCGGAGAGCTTCCGCTTCCGCGTCGACGGCACCAAACTCGCGTCGGCGGCGACCGCGCGCGCGTCCTCGCGGAGGTCGATGACTTTCTGGCGCTTGGCGTCGTTGCGGGCGTTCTCCTCCGCCGCGTGCGTCTTCGCCTTCGCGGCGGCCGCCCGCGCCGCGAGCTCGTCGACCTTCTGCTTCTTCGTCGTCGGCCGGAGCGTGTCGTCGGCGCGCGCGGCCTCGAGCTTCTTGTAGAGGTTGTTGCTCAGCGAGTTCTGCTCCTCGCGCTTGATCTGCCGCTTGCCGTTGTCGGTCGCCGCGTAGTAGTCGTACCAGTCGTCGTGGAGCTTCTTGAGTTTCTTGTCGCGGTGCGGCCCGGGCGCCGCGTCGGAGTTCTTGAAATCGTCGTAACGTTTCTTGCGCGTCTCGCACTCCGCGGCCTCTTCCGCGCGCTTCGCCACCTTCCGGTCCACTTTACGCTGCTCCCGCGCGGTGCGCTGAGGCATTAGACAGCAAAAACCGACGAGCGAGCGCGCGCACCAAGTTGCGATTCAAATTGAAATGAAGGCTCACACGATAACCTCAAGTTGTCGTCAAGTTGCCGTCCCGTCGGTTGGGCAGCCCGCCTCTCGTCGTCGTCCGGCGCCGCCATGCCCATCGCGCCGCTCCGCTCCAAGGTCGTGGGCAAGGGCGCGCCGAACCGCGACGAGTCCTGGGCGCTGACGGAGGAGCGCGACG
Organism: Aureococcus anophagefferens; assembly: GCF_000186865.1. NCBI lineage: Eukaryota > Pelagophyceae > Pelagomonadales > Pelagomonadaceae > Aureococcus > Aureococcus anophagefferens. The sequence goes on from NW_008705578.1 coordinate 669,043, forward strand.
AGGATCCGGCGTCGGCGCTGCTGTCGTCGCGGAGCTTCTACTTCGCGGAGCGCCACGAGACCATCGACCTCGAGGTCATCGACGGCGTGGACCTCGAGCGCATCGAGCGCGACGTCGACATCGAGGCGCTCCAGCGCCACCTGGAGATGCTCACCTACGGCGACCTGTCCAAGGCCGGGACGGGCGACGCGACGTTCCTCAAGATCTTCCGGCTCTCGCAGCTCATGGTCGAGTACCTGCTCAACGTCCAGGACATTTTGGCCGAGGGCCTGGAGCAGGTGTCGACGTCCTGCAAGGAGGCGAAGCGCCACCGGGACAAGTACCGCGAGAAGACGCGCGTCCAGGACGAGAAGATTAAGGCGCTGCGGTCGCAGCTCAAGGCGCGGCGGCAGACGGCCCAGGCCTACAGCGGCCTCGTGCTGCGCGAGGCCAACGCGCCGCCGCGCCACTGGCGCGACGACCCGCCGGCGCCGCGCCGGAGCTACGACGACGACGCGCCCGCGCCGCGGCGCGCGCGGACGCCCGACGACTACGAACAGCGGAACGAGAGCGGCGAGATGACGGTCTACGTGTCCGCGGCCGACGGGACGACGGCGCGCCACACGGTCGGCGAGGTGTCGACGGCGCGGGAGCTGCGGTCCAAGCTCGGCGCGCCGGGGCGCCTCGTGTTCCGAGGCAACGAGCTCACGCCGGACGTCGTCCTCGCGGACGCGGGCGTGCGCCACGGCGACACCATACTGATCGTCCACCGCGAGGGCGTGGACCGCGACGCGCGGGACCAGCGCCACGACCTCGACCAGCGCATCGCGACGCTGGAGTCGAGCATCAAGGGCGAGATGGCCGTGCAGGTCCAGACGCAGCTCGCGGCGCTCCGGGGGTCGCTGGACCCCTTCGGCGCGCCGAGCGCGTCGGCGACCTGGGCCGCCGGCTCCGTGCAGCCGGCGCCGGGCTGCCTCGCCGGGGCGCTCGAGGACGACGACGGCGACGACGACGCGTTCGCGTCCGTGCCCCGGTCGACGGTCGCGTCGGGCCCGCCGCGGACGCCGCACGCGGCCGAGGCGCCGGCGGACGTCACGCAGCTCCGGGCCATGGAGGAGCGGCTCAAGGCCCAGATGGACGCCCTCGAGGAGAAGATGCTGGGGCTGGCCCGGCAGCCGCGCGAGCCGACGCCCGCGCAGCCGCGCGAGCCGACGCCCGCCGAGGATCCGACGCCCCGGAAGCCGGCGACGCCGCCGCCGCGGGACCCGACGCCCCAGCCGACGCCCCAGCCGCGGCCGGAGACGAGCTGGACGCTGCGCTGCGCCGTGGGCTTCGGCGAGGCCGGCGACGACGTCGACGGGTCCGACGGGTCCGTCGACGCGGTCGTGAACGCGGGCGACGCCGTCCTCGACGTGCGCGCGGCCATCGCCGAGAAGCTCGACGTCGAGGTCGACCGCGTGGTGCTCACGGTCGGCGGCCGCGACGCCGCGGACGTGGAGGCGCTGCGGGGCGCGGACGTGCTCTGCCGCGTCTTGCGGGGGCGCCTCGTCGCGGACGACCAGGTCCGGGCCCTCGCGGACCTGCGGGCCGTCCTCGGCGCGGCGGCGGGCGACGCCGTGCCGCCGGGCTGCGCGACGGCCGCCGCGGGCCTCGAGGACGCGCTCGCCGCGCGGCAGGCCGCGTGGCGCGACCTGCCCCCCTCGCTCGGCGCCGCGAGCGCGCTCTCCCAGGCCGAGGTCTCGAAGATCGAGGTGCGGCTCCAGGCGCTCCACAACCTCGTCGAGTCCGTCGACAAGTGCCCGGGCTTCGACGACGACATGGTCGCCCGCCTCCAGGGCGCCCTCGCCACGGTCTGCGACGGCCTCCCGCCCGCCGTCGCCGAGGCCATCGCCCGCATCAAGGACCACGTCGAGGAGCGCGCCATGCTCCTGGCGGCGCGGGGGTAGTGGTCGGACTAAGCGTCGCTCCGCTAGCGGGGAGTGGTCGGCGTCTAGGGAAGTCTCTCGGCCGGGGCCCGGGCATTGAGGGGGGGAATTGGCCAAATTGGCCGGATTGGCCGCGTCGGACGTACGCCGTCGGACGGCAGCCAACCGCGATCGGACGATCGGACGAAGAGCCAACCGCGATCGGACAAGGACGAGGCCATTGGACGAACCCGCGGCCATTGGACGCGACCCCCGGCCATTGGACGTAAAAGACATCCATTGGCTACGATCTCGCGACGTTGTGGGCAGCGTCTGGGGCAGCCCGCTCGCGAGCGGCGACGGCCCGGAGCGCGTCGATTCCATGGGAGTGGCCAACGCCGCCCTCCCACCCGCCCAAGACCTCGACGCCGATGAACCAGAACTTCCGATCCGCGGACTGCCGCCGTTCTGCAGACATCGATCACTGCGACTGCGGCGCGCGTCCCCACCCGATTTTTGCAGCTCCGGATTTATACGCCTTCACAGGACATGGGAACAACACATCATCTCTGTGCGGTCGCCCTACGGCTGACTTGGGTTCGAATTTCTCCCACGCGCGCGACGACGACGACGGCGGCGGCGGCGGCGGCGGCGGCGGCGGCGGCGGCCGACCGACCGACCGACCGACCCCCAAAAGTAGGTTGCAAGGGCTTCGCCGGGGACCCGAAGGGACTCGCCCGGCACCTCCCCTAAGCCCCAATATTTTTTTTTTTTAATTTTACCCCCCGTACCCCGGCGCTCGAGACGGCCTCTCCGGCTGGTAGTCCTCGTACTAAGCCCGCGACGCCGCGCACCGTCGGTTTTTACGCGTCGGCCAGATCGGCGCGATCGGACGATCGGACGATCGGCCAGATCGGACGATCGGACGAAGCCCATCGGACGCACGGCCAATCGCCGTTGGACGTGGCCAATGGGATTCGGCCAACGCGGCCAATCCGGCCAATTTGGCCAATTCCCCCCCTCAACCGGGCAGCCGGGGCCCGGGTTCAACATGGTCGACCTTGCGTGCACCTTAAGCATTTGGGAAATGAAGCGCGTTCGGAGAACAAAAGCGGACGCTCTCTGTCCGCCTCGGGCAGAAATCACCAAACACAGGCAACCTCGACGCCCGCTAGACCTAGCAAAGACGAGCGTAGAACGGCATCCCACACACACACACACCGCACACATCACATCACCACCATGGACACGCAGTACCAGCAGCTCATCAGCAACGAGAAGGACGACGTCGTCGTCGTCGGCCAGCCCTACAGCCCGGCGGCCGGCGCCGTCGCCGTCGGCGAGCCCGTCGAGCACGTGACCAAGCTCTGCTTCGGCGACTCGGTGCGCCTCGCGAGCCTCGACAAGTGCACGCTCAACTGCGTCCGCGCGAAGATGGCCGAGTTCTACGGCCTCGTGGGCGACTACGCGCTCTACGCGCTCAAGCACGAGGACGGCCGCCTCGTCAAGCTCGAGAGCGACGCCGACGTCAAGGACGCGATCAACCAGCTCGACCCGGTGAAGATCGTCGCCGTCGCGCCGGAGGCCGTCACGGAGAAGAAGTCGCTCTTCGCCGCGGCGCCGGCCGAGGCCCCCGCGAAGCAAGCTCCCGCGGAGGCTCTGGCGGCGGCCGCCGCGGCGATCGCCGGCTGCGGCTTCCCGGACGTGACGCCGGCGGAGCTCGCCAAGGTCCTCGACGCGCTCCAGATCCAGCCCCGGCGCCTCCACAAGTGCAAGCTCGTCCGGAGCGCGCCGCCGCCGGCCTACGAAGCCCGGGCCGGCGCCTTCGAGGAGTCGAAGCAGGAGCCCCAGGCGCCCGATGCGGTCGTCGCCGCGCTCAGGGCGCGCGGCTCGCTCCTCGCGCCGAACTCGATCCACGCGGTCCTCCGCGCGCTCTGCGTCGCGCCGCGGCGCTTCCAGCGCCTCGGTCTGGCGGACGTCAATGCCGCCCGCGAGGCCTACAAGGCGGGCCTCGACGACGCCGAGCTCTCGCGGCTCGCGGCGCTCCCGTCGGCCAAGGCCTTCGCCGGCGCGCAGCGCCGGGCCGGCTACGCGCAGGCCTGGGTCCGCTGGGGCAAGCCGGGCTTCCGCCGCGGCGGCCGCCACGGCGGGCCGCGCGGCGACTTCCTCGAAGACGAGGGCTCCTACGTCGCGCCGCCCATGCCCCCGGGCGAGTTCGAGGGCGAAGACTTCCGCGGCCCCGAGGGCTTCCGCGGCGGCGGCCGCCCGGGCCGCCGCTTCGGGCCCGGCGGCCGCCGCGGCCCGCCCGGCTGGCGCGAAGACGAAGGCGAGGGCTGGCGCGGCGGCGGCGGCCGGCGCGGCGGCGGCTGGGGTCCCGGCCCCGGCGGCAAAGGCAAGGGCGGCGGGCGCGGCGGCGGCGGCGGCTGGGGCCGCGGCGGCGGCGGCGGCGGCTGGGGCGGCAAGGGCGGCTGGGGCGGCGGCAAAGGCGGCGGCGAGTGGGAAGGCGGCGGCGGGCGCCGCGGCGGCGGCGGCGGCTGGGGCCGCGGCGGCGGCAAAGGCGGCGGCGGCTGGGAAGGGGAGCGCGAAGGAGGGCGCTTCCCGTACATGGCCGGCTGGATGCGCTGGGCCAAGCCGGGGCGCCGCGGCGGCGGCCGCCGCGACGAGGGCGAGTGGTAGGCGCCGAGACCAAGACCTCAACGACACCACCTAAGACCACCATCCCCCCGCGCGCTGCCCCCCAGATCTCCCGTGGCGTCTCGCGCGAGACGCTCCCCCCCGCGGTTCACGAGAGACCTCATGTTAATAAAAACTCATACACTCGTCCGCCTCTGTTGGCTGAGGAGGCCGGCGAAGACGCCGCCCTCCTTGGCGGCGAGTTCGCCCGGAGCTCCGAACTCGGCGACCTGGCCCTTGTCGAGGACGAGGACCTTGTCGTAGTCGAGGAGCGTTTCGAGCCGGTGGGCGATCGTGATGACCGTGACGCCGGCGATGTCCCGCACGGCCTTCTGGACGATCTCGTCCGTGCGTCGGTCGAGGGACGACGTCGCCTCGTCGAGAACCAGAATCTTCGGCCGGCAGAGGAGCACGCGCGCGAGTTGCACGAGCTGCTTTTCGCCCGCGCTCAGATTCGCGCCGCCCTCGTCGACGTTCGAGTCGAGCCCGAGGTGGCCGAGGCTCGACGTCGCGAGCGCGTTTTTGACCTCGTCGTCGGACGCGCGCCGCGTCGGGTCGACGTTGTGCCTCAAGGTCCCGGAGAAGAGCTGGGGGTCCTGCTGGACCATGGCCAGGGCGCTCCGCCACGTGGCGAGCGGCGTCGCCTTCGCGGACTTGCCGTCGATGACGACGTCGCCGCCCTCGAATTCGACGAGGCGGAAGAGGCACTTGGCCAGCGACGATTTGCCCGAGCCCGTCCGGCCGCAGACGCCGACGCGCTCGCCGCCGGCGATGGTGAGGGAGATCCCGTCCAAGACCGTGGGCAGGTTCGGGCGGTACCGCATGGAGACTTTCTCGAGCGTCACCCGCCCGGCCGTCGGCCAGCTCCGCTCCGCGGGCGCGACGAGCGCGACGTTGCCCGTCGACTTGGCGTCGTCGCCCCAGTCCTCCGGCGCGACGTCGGCGATCGCGAGGCACCGCTCGAGGGACGTCGCGTGCTGCTCCGCCTCCGCGACGCCGCGCACGCACCAGTTGAGGATCCCCGAGACGGCCGCGGCGAACGAGAGCATGAGGCCCACGCGGCCCGCGTCGAAGGACGAGCCCATGCCGAGCAGGCCGTCGACCCGCAGCACGCAAAACAACGCGACGAGGCCGACGAGCGCCGCGCCGATCGCGTCGAGGCGCATGCCCATCCAGCGGTTCGCGCCGTTGTTCTTCAACCAGCACGCGGCCCAGTCGTCGATCGTCGCGTCGGTCTGCACCACGAGGCGCTCCGAGGCCCCTTGGAACGCGCGGATCGTCAATAATCCGTCCATGCACGACGCGAAGCCCGAATACACGGGCGTCTCCGCCATGTTCTCCAATCTTTTGAGCTCCCGCGACGACTTGCGGTAGAGATCGGCCATCTTCCAGTACACCACAAAGAGGGGCAGCGTCAACGGTGCGAGCCAGGGCACCAAGATCGCGCACAACACGAAGACGGACGCGAGCACGGCGAGCTGGCCGCCGGACGCGTTGAGCGACGTCATGAGCATGGCGTCGACGACGTTGATGTCGTTCCCGAAGCGAGCCAGGATCCGCCCCGGCGGCGTGACCTCGAAGTAGGCCAGGGGCGCCCGCACGACGGCGTCGAACGCCAGGCCGTGGACCTCGGCGGACGCGACGGCGGACGCGTTCACGGCCGCGAGCTGGTTCGCGACGACGAAGGCGACGGTGACGAACGACACGACCGCGTAGCCCGAGATGTAGTACCGCGTCTCCTTGACGTTCAAGCCGTCGTCCGCTTCGTCGTCGGCCTCGTCGGCCGTCGCGTCCGTCCACTCGGCGACCCAGGCCTGCGCGCAGACGGCGCCGGCCGTCTTGAGGACGAGGAAGGCGACGACCAGGAAGACGAAGAAGGTGCCGCAGAGCCGCGCGTAGGACCGGAGCACTCGCATGGAAACGGTGCCGACGACGCGATCCTCGGCCGCCGTCAGCTTGCCCGCGTCCGCCGTCGCGTCGTCCTTGCGCTCCTCGTCGACCTTCGCCGACGGCGCCGGCGCCGTCGGCGCGATCTCCCGGCTCGCGCTCGCCGCGCCCGTCGCGTCGTCGCTCTCGCCGCGGATGCCCTCGAGCGCGTCCGCCGCGTAGCAGTCGGCCGGCGTCCCGGCGAAGGCGACGGCGCCGCCCTTGAGCACGACGACCGTCGTCGCGCGGTCGAGGCACGAGAGCTGGTGCGACGCGAGGATCACCGTTTTATCGCCCAGGAGGTCGAGCAGGACCCGGTCGACGATGTGGCGGCCCACGTGCGCGTCGACGGCGCTGAGGACGTCGTCGAGCAGGTAGACGTCGGCGTCGGCGTACAGCGCGCGCGCGAGGCTCACGCGCGCCTTCTGCCCGCCCGAGAGCGTGATGCCCCGCTCGCCGATCTCGCTCCGGTCGCCGTCGGGCAGCGCCTCGAGGTCCGGGCCCAACGCGCAGGCGTCGACGCACCGCGCGTAGCGCGCCGCGTCGTACTCCGCGCCGAAGAGCACGTTCTCCTCGAGCGTCGCGTTGAAGATCCAGGGCGCCTGGGGGCAGAGCGCGACGCGGCCGCGCACGGCCACGGTGCCCGACGTCCGCTCGAGCTCGCCCAGCAGCGCCGCGAGGAGCGTCGACTTGCCGGACGCGACGGCGCCGACGACGACGTTCAGGCCTTTGCCCAGGCCGAGGTCCGCGATCCGGAGGGCGAACGGTGCCGTCGCGTCGCCGGGAGTCGCCGTCAGCGACGCGGGCCAGGCGAAGGCGCCGTCGACGACGCGTACCGTCGCGCCGTCCGTCGTCGAACGATCCACGTAGCTTTCGCACTCGGCCGCGCCGAGGAAGTCGTCGATGCGCGCCACGGCCGCGAGGCCCGCGACGACGAACTGGATCGTCATCGGCAGGATCATCAAAGGCATGCGCAGCTGGTTGAAGACGAGGAGCGCGACGAAGGCCCGCGACGCCGTCAGGGGCCGGTCCGGGTACAGGAGGCCGTAGGAGCCGAGCGACGCCAGCGCGCACAAAATGGGCACGGCCTCCATGACCGCGTTCGCGCCCGCGCCGAGCGTCTGCAGCCGCAGCGAATGCGCGAGCTCCGTCTTCCGCGCTTGCTTCACCGACGCCCGGAACGACGCCTCCCAGCCGAAGACCTTGACGGCGAGCATGGCCTGGACCGTCTCCTTGACGCCGCGCATCCGCTCGTCGGCCGCCGCCATGAGCGCGCCCTGCGCCTGCTTCATCCGGCCGACGATCGACATCTGCGCGGGCACGCCGAGGACCATGACGCCGAGGCCCACGACCGTCGCGAGGCCGATCTCGCGCGCGAGCCAGTAAAAGTAGACGGCCAATTGGACGGGCACGAAGACGATGTACAAGCACATGTGGTAGACGTGCTCGACGGCGCGCGCGTCCGAGTTCTGGAGGTTCAGGAGCTTGCCGGACCCGCCGCCGCCGCCGCCCTTGCCGGACATGGCCGCCGTGACGTGGCCGTCGGTCTTGGCGGAGATCGACGCGTCCGCGTTGCCGCCGCCGACGCCGGGCACGCGGAGGAGCTTGCGGAATAGAGCGGATTTCAGCGCCGACCGCGCGTGGAGGCCGTCGATCATGACGTGGTGGTAGAACCAGTGGTTGCACAGGCCCTGGAGCGCCGGGCACACGACCATGACGGCGACGGCGACGTCGACGACGCGCGCCGGGCCGAGGACTCGCCGCGTCGACCACGCCGTGCCGTCCGCGTCTCGCGACTGCTTGTGCTCCGCGTAGGTCACGATGGCCTTCACGGCGAAGATCTGCGCGTAGCCGCAGGCGTCGCCGATCGCCTTGCAGGCGACGCCCTTCCGCATCCGCGACCAGAAGACGGTCGTCAGGCTCGCCAGCGTCTCGCGGGTCGACGCCCAGCTGCGCTCGAAGGCCGCCGCGTGCCGCGCGACGCGGTCGTACGTCGGCGAAGCGCCGAGGTCCGAGCGCTGCAGCGGCCGCGCCGCGCCGACCTTCAGCAAGGGATAGAGCCAGCTGAAGAAGAGGATGGACAGCGGCGACGCCCGCCACTCGTCCGCGACCGATTCCGGGATCGACTCGTACTTGGTGCTCGCGGACATGGGATTAAGTCAGAGTCAACGGTGTAATTTGGGCTACAGTCTCTGCTGCGATCAGTTGGTGTGTTGCGTGCTGCGCTGCGGCTACGCGGCTGCCACTTGAATGCGATGAATGCGATGAGCCATACTTGCTCAAGCGCGCCAAAGATCACTGGCAATGAGGTTAACCTTTCCCCTTTTACGGTTGATTGCCGCGCCGAGGCTGCCCGGCTTCCCGGTGCGGCGCCGCTGTGTTCGCGGCCTCGACGTCGCCATGTTCCATCCCCACAGCCCCTCCGTGCGGCGCGACTTCGGGCGCGATGCCAAGTTCACCAAGTTCCAGACGGGCCGCACCTCGAGGACGGGAGTTTCCTCAGCGTCGAGCGCAAGCGGTCGACCTTCGTCAAGAAGCAGGAGCTCATGCGCAACGACGCCATCGTCATGGCGGCCATGGAGAAGCAGATCTGGATGGAGAACCGGGAGAAGGACCTCATTTTAAAACAGATCGGCGACCTGAAGGCCGCGCGCGACGCGCGGAAGCGGAAACGGTCCCGCGCCGCGCGCGCGGCGCTCGTGAAGCGGTGCCACGAGCTCGCGGCCGCGGTGCAAAAGTGCTGGCGCAACTGCAAGGTGCGCAGCGAGGCCGCGGCGCTGCTCCAGTACTACCGCGAGAAGCGCGCCGCGGAGCGGATGCAGGTCTTTCTCATGAAGCGGCTCCGGGGCCTGCAGGCGCGCCGCGACTACCGGCGGAAGAAGACGGCCGTCGCCGTGGCGTATCGCGTCGTGCGGAGCTTCCTGCTCGTGCGCCGCTTCCGGCGCGCGGCGCTCCAGGCGCTCGCGCGGCACCGCGTCGTCGAGTCGCTCGTCGGAGGAGGTCTCGCCGGGGCCGTCGCGGACTGTGCGTCGCGAGAGCGCTGCGCGATCCCGATCCAGAACCGGTGGCGGGGCCTCGCGGCCCTGCGCCACGTGCGGCGGGTGCGCGGGGCGCTCGCCGAGCGGCGGCAGCGGCGGCGCGCCGAGGCGGCGATCTACCGCGTCGTGCGCCAGCACCTCGTGCGGCGGCGCGTCCGATGGATGGCGCTGCGCAAGTCGAAGCTCATCGGGCTCCGGCGCTTCCGCGCGCTGCGGCGGTGCCGCATGCGCGACACGTGGCTCGAGCTGGCCGCGGACCTGGCCATCGAGAAAGCGGGGGACGCGCTCGACGCGACGCGCGCGGCCGCGCACAAGGCGCACTGGGCCGTCGCGCACATGAAGAATCTGATCCAGCACGACGCCGAGCGGCAGCAGCGCCTGCGCCACGTCGACGCGGAGCGGGAGCGGCGGGAAGCGGCGGGGGAAAAGGCCGAGCTCGGCGTGCCCGGGCGGACGCTGGGCGATCGCGTCGAGGAACACGTGACGCCCGAGGAGCGCGATCGACGGGATGCGGAGAAGGCCATCGAGCTCGCGAAGCGGCACGAGCTGACGCTGAAGCGCGCGGCGGAGGCCAAGGTCGAGGCGGCCGACGCGCGGCGCGAGGCGAAGATCGGCGAGCTCAAGGCGCAGATCCGCCGCAAGTCGCTCGCGGCGCTGTCGGCGAAGGAGGACGAGGAGCACGAGCGGCAGCGGGCGCTGCTCAAGGCCAAGGCGACCGTGGCCAAGCACGAGGACCGGCCCAAGCCCTGGGTCGCGGGCGGCGCCGTGCGGCGCGTCCACCGGCTCACGGACGACGTCGTCCCCGTGCCCGCGATGACGGAGCACCAGTTCGCCTACATGCCGTCCCTGCGCCGGAGCTCGACGCGGCTCCAGGCCGCCGTGCGCTGGGGACGGGTCGCGTCGCTGAGCCCGAGCTCGTTCGCGGGCTCGCGCGCGCTCGCGGTGTCGTCGCCGTCGAACCGCGCGGGGCAGGCCCGCGGCACGCTCGCGGCGCTGACGCTCGGGAAGCGCCTCGCGGCGAAGAAGCGGGCGGCGGAGGAGGACGAGGTGGTTTAAACTGCAACGTAGACTTCAAGGTTAAGATCCGAAGGCGCGTGGGACGATCGATCGACACGAGCCCGAGTCCCGGGGTGTACGGCGTCGCGTCCACTGCGAGATAGGCAACTAGCGGTGGCTCCCTTTTGCAATGCACGGCCTGCTGCTCGTCGCCGCCACGGCCGTCGGCCTGCGCATTCCCGCGGCGCTGCGCGGACGAACGCTGACGCGCCGCTACACGACGACAAGCGACATCGCGGAGCTGCGCCGGGAGATTGAAGTGCTCGAGGACGACCTGCTGCGCGACCGCTGGGCCCGGGCCACGTCGCAGCGTCCACGGCTGCCTATCAGCAGCCCAAAGCAGCTCCATACGCGCGCGAGGAAATTAAAGCACGAAGGTTCGCTGCCGTCTCCGCCCTGGAAAGTAGAGCATTTCGCCGCACTCTGCGCACCGCACACGACACGGCTGGGCCCCGGGAGGCATCCCGGGGCTGTCGCGCGTCGACGCGCGCATGCATATGCACCCTTCGCTGTGTCAAATTTGTCGACCAAAACGAGGCTGCCGACGACGACGACGCCCGGCGCAGCATTCGACCACAACACGACAGACGCGACAAGCGCTCGACCACACGCGACAGACGCGACCAGCCATGCCGCCCTCCCTCGACTACAGCAAGTGGGACAAGCTCGAGATTAGCGACGACGAGTTCGAGGGCACGGGCCCGCCGCCGCCGCCGGAGCCCGAGGACGGCCCCGCGCCGCGCTTCGAGAACCAGCTCGACGCCCGGCGCGAGGCGATCCGCGTCGAGGTCGAGGCCGCGCTGACGAAGAACGACGACTCGCGCGGCGGCCGCGACGACCGCGCGCTGATCGCGTACTTCGTCGCGGCCCAGCACCGCGACGACGGCGCGACGGACAACCGGACGCGGCACACGCTGATCATCGACCTGCTGGCGAAGCGCGAGGTGCTGACAAACGAAAAAACGACGGTGGCGCTGTGCGGCGTCGCGCGGGACGCCCTGGATGCCAAGGAAGAGCTGCGGGGCAAGATCGCGATCGAGGCGATCAACACGATCGAGGCCGCGCGGCGCTACAACGGCGCGCTGGCGCTCTTCGAGGCCATCTGCGCGCCGGCCGACGACCGGTCGAAGGCGCTCCTGAAGGCCTACGCGGCGCACACCTTCGGCGAGCTCCGGCTCAAGCGCTTCGTCTTCGAGAAGGTCGACTCGGCCGACATGCGCACGGCGATGCTCGAGCACGAGCAGGAGGTGCTCAAGGACATCGACCCCATCCCCGAGCCGCGGCCGCCGCCGCGGCCGCGCTGCGGCGGCTGGCTGCCCTGGATCTGCCTCATGACCGTCGTCGGCGTCGGCGCGCGCCAGGGCGCGACGCACCTGCCGCGCCTGCTCGCGGTGCCGGCGCTCCTCGAGGGCGACGACGGCGGCTTCGGCGAGGTCGAGGTCGGCGGCGGGGCGCCCACGACGGCGGACGCGTTCCCGGACGCGGCGGCCGCGCCGCCGGAGGGCGCGGCGGCCGTCGCCGTCGCGGCGTACGCGCCGCCGGCGGACTTCCCCGGCGTCGCCCTCGGCGTCGGCGACCGCGTCGCCGTGATCGACTGGGACGCGGGCGCCTCGCCCCGCGGCGACCCCTACGCGAAGGTGCGAACAGCCGACGGCGCGGAGGGCTTCGCGCCGCGGACCGCGCTCAAGCGCGAGGGCGCCGCCGCCGCCGCCGCGTTCCCGGACTTCCCCGACCTCTAGGGCTGTAAAAGGCGGGATATGGTACTACCACGGGTCGCACTCAGAGATCCAAACACACTACACTTCAGCACGCACACCGGCAGCGGAGGTCCGCGGCGTCGCAGGCGCGCGTCGGCAGATCCTCGCCCCAGCGCCGGTTGGCGCCGCAGTGGCGGCAGGTCGCGTCGTTGGCGACGCGCACGACGAAGGGCCGCTTGTGGGTGTGCTTGCTCCTCGGCGGGCGCAGGTACTTCTTCCGGCCCTTGCCGAGCGGCCACGGGCGGACGCGCGGGATCTCGCGGTCGTCGTAGATCTCGCGCGGCGGCGGCGGCTGGAGCCGCTTGTAGTACTCGAGGGGCGCCTCCCGCTCCACCACCGGCGGCGGCGGCGGCGCCTCCGCCGGCGGCGGGTCGCGGCGCGCGTAGACGTAGTCCGTGCCGAAGCTGTACGCGCCCGGCTGGTAGTGGTCGTCCATGCCGGGCACGCGGAAGCCGTCGTCGCGGGAGATCCACGCCGCGCGCGGGACCGAGAGCGATCGCAGGACCGGCGCGCGCTCCAGGTAGACGGTCTCGCCCGCGCGCCCGTCGTCGTACGCGGCGTCGTCGTCGTCGTAGTAGGGGCGCTCGTAGACGTAGTCACAATCACCCTGCTCGAGGTAGACGTCCTCCTGGTCGTCCTCGTAGTAGTAGTCCTCCGGGACCGGCCGCCGATCGTAGTAGTCCTCCGGGACCGGCCGCCGCTCGCGCGGTCGGCCGACGAGGCGCCGGGGATCGTAGTCGCTCTCGTACTCGTAGTAGGCCGACCGCCGCGGCGCCTCGTCGCGGTGGTGCTCCGGATGGTGCCGCACGCGGTGGTAGGTCACGTAGGCGTCGTCGTCGTAGTCGTCGTAGTCGTCGTAGCGCGGCTGGCAGCTACAGTCGCGTCCCATGCTCTCTCTGATGTCCGTTGAGAGCGCCGTTTTATTAGGATTTGTTCGGATATCACTGAAATCTTCTAGTAGCCCTATTTTTTGGGTCCCGCCTCGCCGACGAAGGACCAGAGCGCGGCGTCGTCCTCGAGCGTCGCGTCGGCCGCGCCGTCCGTGGAGTCCTGGCGGTCCGGCGCGTGGCGCTTCGGGAAGAGCGCGGCGATCTGGGGGTCGATCTTGCAGTCGCTCAGCGCGCCGAGTTGGGGCTGCGAGTCGGCGATCTTCGCCGCCTTGTAGGGCCCCGCCTTCTTCAGGGGGAGCGTCTCGTCGGCGGCGAGGCGCTGGGCCATCTTCTTGACGGTCCAGACGAGCTGGCCGAGGCAGAGGAGCGCGTAGGCCTCCCACTGCGTCGCGCCGACGGCCTCCCGGCCCGCGGTCGCGGCGATGACGACGATGAGCACGTCCTTGGTGTAGCCCACGAGGCAGTAGGCGACGGCGGAGAGGAGGCCGATGATGAGGTTTTTGTTCAGGTCCAGGCACACCGACAGCGCGACGTCCGCGACGACGGCGAGCGGCGACACGCCGGAGGCATTCGCGACGAACTCCGGGTCCGTCCACTCCGTCGCCAGCGCGTACGTCGCCAGGAACAGCGTCGTCGTCGGCGCCATGACCGCGAGCATGGTCACGGGGTCGATGCGCTCGTCGCCGGGCCGCTGCATGAGCAGCTGGATGCCCGTCTGGTAGAGCGCCGCCGTGACCGTCGACACGGCCATGATGGCCAGGCCCGCGTAGGTGACGCCGTCGGGGTCGATCTCCGCCTTGCCGACGGCGACGGCCGTGACGGCGCCCGTGATGACGAAGGCGTTGAGGAGCTTCGCGGCGTTCGCGCGGCCGTCGATGCCGAGGCCGAAGGAGAGCACGAAGAGCATGATGCCGTTCACGGGCTTGAGCATCTGGATGAAGCCCACGTCGAGGTAGCGGTACACGAGATTCGACGTGAAGAGGTAGACCCCGAAGAGCGCCGCGAGGGGCAGGACCTTCGTCGCCCAGAGGCGCAGCGACACGGACCCGAAGAGCCGCCTGCCGCGCGCGGCGTTGATGGAGCAGGCGACGACGGTCGACGCCGCCATCTGGAGCGTCGTGAGCGTCGCCGCGTAGGGCGTCTCGGACATGACGTAGTTGTTCAGGAACGTGAGGCCGATCAGGTTCGCGACCGTCGCGACCATGAGCAGCGCCTCCGCCGCGGCCTGCCGGAACGTCGCCGCCGCGCCCGCCGCGTCGGCGTCGCCGCTCGCCGCCGCCGCGACGCGCTTCGCGACGCGCTCGAAGGCCTCGAACTCGACGGCGAAGAGCCGCGCGCAGCAGATGAGCAGCACCCACAGCAGCACCTTCGTCGCGTACCAGACCCAGTCCTCGTGCAGGAGCCACTCCGGCGCCGCGGCGAGGTTCGTCGCCGCGTCGCCGCCGCCGCAGGCGAAGCCCGCGTAGGACACGGGCGCGCAGGCCTTGTCGAAGCAGCCCGTGTCGCGGAGGTCGTCGTCGAGGCCGAGCTGGATCGACTCGTACTTGCTGCACCAGGAGCCCGGCGCCCAGGCGCTGTCGCGGAAGTTGTCGTACCAGTGGTCCTGGGCGTAGTAGGCGTCAAAGTCCGCGTCGATCTGGGCTTTTTGCGCGTCCGAGAGCTCGACGCGCGCGCAGTCGTTCCGCGCGGTCCGCGTCGCCGCGTCCTCTTTAAAGGCCACGATGAGGTCGGCGACGTCGTCCTTCCAGGCGTCGTGCCAGGCGACGACGGCCGCCTGGAGCCGCGCGAGGTGGTCGTCCGCGTCGTCGCGGTCGAAGTGGTACGCCAACAGCCCCGGCAGCTCGCCCCAGCTCTTGACCGTGAGCCGGAGGCCCAGGCGCTCGTAGTAGCCCACGGGGTCGCTGCAGCCCTTGAAGGACGGCGGGTTCTCCATGATGGGCACGGCGCCGTACTCGAGCGCCTCCACCGCGCAGCCCGCGATGTACTCGTCGCCCGCGGGGCACAGCACGAAGATCGAATCGCCGAGCATCTCCATGTAGTCGAGCCCGTAGACCGTGTCGTGCGTCGTCGGCTCGTCCGAGAGCTCGTTGAAGAGGTCGAAGATGTACTCGCGGCCCCGGAGCGCCGAGGACACGCGGTCCGCGCTCGACGAGAAGGTCTCGAGCAGGTCGACGCGGCTCGGCTTCCGGTAGCTCGTGTGCTCGCTGATGGAGAACGCGAAGCGCCGGTCGCCGACGTCGCGCGCCTTGCCGACCTCCGTCAGAAACTCCGTCGAGTCGTACTCGACCCCAAAGGGCATGAGCGTCGAAAAGTCCATGACGCCGTTCGCGCCCGAACTCGTGCGGATGGAGTTGTGGATCGTCCGCGGCACCTTGGACTGGCAGTTCCAGTCCGACGCGTCCAGCAGCGTGAGTGGGATGGTCTCCTCGAGGAGCGTCAGCGCGTTCGGCGCCGCGAGGAGCGCGTCCTCGGTGAACGTGTACGCGCAGCCCTTGTTGACGGCGTAGTCGCCGCCGGGGATGGCCCGCGACGCGACCTCGGCGCGCACGGCGTAGACGACGACGTCGCCGGCGGCGTAGGGCCGCTCGTCCGTGAGCTCGTCGAGCGCGTTGTAGGGCACGGACGCGAGCGCGTAGCCCCGCTTCTCGACGTAGGGAGCGACGAACGTCAGGAGCATGTCGAGGCCGATGCGCGAGTCCTCGTAGCCCTTGATCGCCGGGTAGAAGACGTTGATCGTCTTCTTCCCCGGGTCCGCCGCCGCCGCCGCCGTCGCGGCGACGGCGAGCAGCATCGCGACTGGCAGCATCGTCATAAGACGGGCTGCCTTCCCGAAGGTGCCGCAAGTTCGATGCTTCGTAAAAGCAACATGTTAACACGAGCTGCTTGCTGTGCAACCGACTGGAAGGCCGCCGCCATCCGCGTCGTCACCAGCGCTTCCAGCCCGCGCCGTCCGCCACCCGCGTCGTCGCTAGCGTTTTCCAGCACCAACCAACGCCGCTCGTCACCAGCGTTTTCTAGCCGATGGCATCCTTCCCGGCGCTGCGCCTGCTCGCGACGGCGCCGCTGCGCGACAACTACGGCGACGACTGGAAAGCGCTCAACGCCGAGGTCACGACCCTCAACCTCGACGGCACGATCGCCGGCGACGACGGGTCGACGGTCTTCGACGGCGCCTTCATCAGCGCCGAGGCCTTCGCGCTCTTCTTCACGCCCGGCAAGGGCAAGCCCGCGCTCTGCGCCTTGTACGACGCCGTCGGCGCGCTCGTCGCCGCCGGCCGCGTGAAGTGGGCGCACCTCTGCGCGAGCGGCTTGGACGTGCCCATCTTCTTCAGCGTCATGCGCGCCTGCGTCGAGCGCAAGGCGCAGATCACGCACTGCCCGGGCGTCTACGGGCGACCCATGGGCGAGTACGTCCTCGCGCACATGCTGTCGATCAACCGACGCCTGCCGGAGCACGCGGAAAACCAGCGCCGGAAGGTCTACAAGCCTTTGATGCAGAAGGAGCTCACGGGCTGCACCGTCGCGATCGTCGGCGCGGGCGGCATCGGCGCGGAAGTCGCGCGGCTCTGCAAGGCCTTCGGCATGCGCGTCGTCGGCACGCGGCGCCGCGCGGCGCCGGCGCCGAACTTCGACGCCATGATGCCGGCGGACGCCGGCCTCGAGGCCGTGGTGGACGGCGCGGACTTTGTCGTCGTCGCGCTGCCGCACACGCCGGCGACGCGCCGCTGCGTCGGGGCTTCGGTGCTGGCGGCGATGAAGCCGGACGCGTGGCTCGTCAACGTGTCGCGCGGCGGCGTCGTCGACGACGCGGCGCTGTTCGCCGCGCTGAAGGACGACGCGGGCATCGCGGGCGCGGTGCTCGACGTCTTCTCCACGGAGCCGCTGCCGAGCGAGTCGGAGCTCTGGGACCTGCCGAACGTCGTCATCACGCCCCACGACTCCTACAAGACGACGCGCGCCGCCGTCGACAACCACCGGTATTAAATCGACAACGTCGCGCGCGTCGCCCGCGGCGAGGCGCTCCTCGGCGCCGTCGCCGCCGAGTTCCTCAAGCCCGCGGTCGAGTCCGCCGGGAGCACGCCCGACATCACGATCAAATAAGGTTTACTTGGCGAGGCCGGCGAGGGCCGTCTGGCGCTTCTCCTGGAAGCCGACCAGGTTCTTCGCGAGCGTCTCCTGCATGGCGCAGACGTCGTCGTCGACGACGAAGAAGCGGAAGCCCTGGGGGATGGTGCCCTCGAGGCCGCTGTTCCAGAAGCCGCCGATGACGCCGGAGGCCTTGCACGCCGCGGCGACCTTGCCCACGGCGGCGCCGAAGCGCGGGTCGCCCCAGCAGGCCGGCACGCCGCACTCGCGGCCGAGGCCCATGTCCACGGCGAGGTCGCCGGGGCCGATGAACGCGATGTCCAAGCCGTCGACGGAGCAGATCTCCTCGACGTTCTCGAGCGCGTCCTTGGTCTCGATCTGCACAGCGACGACGACGGTGGGGTTGCCGTTGTGGACGTAGTCGAAGAGCTTGCCGAAGCCGCCCGGGAGCTGGGGGCGCAGGTTCACGAAGACGCTGCGCGTGCCGCCGACGGCGCCGCGGCCCGACATGGGGTATTTGCAGCACGACACCGCGAGCTCGACGTCGGCCTTGGTGCGCACGCACGGCACGAGCACGCCGTCGGCGCCGAGGTCGCAGGCCTGCTGGATGCCGACGCGGTCGTTGTGGCCACCGACGCGCACGAAGGCCTTGGCGCCGCCCGCGTGGCAGGCCTGGAGCAGGTGGCGGAGCGTCTCGGGATTCACCGCGGAGTGCTGCGCGTCGATGAGCAGGAAGTCGAAGCCCGTCGCCGCGCAGATCTCCGCGACCAGGGACGACGAGCTGTTGACGGCGCAGCCCATCATGGCCTTGCCCTCCTTCATGCTCTGGACCCAGGCGGCGTTCGTCGACTGCGGCGCCACGAAGGGCGGGCGGTAGCTCAGCGGCGGCTCCTTGCCATCGGCGAAGGCCGTCGTGGCCAGCGTGGAGGCGCCGACGCCGACGACGGCGCGGCTCGCGTAGCGGAGCATGGCGTGCATGATTGTTGGTCGGTGGTCCTCGGCGTCGTCGGCGTGCGACGAGGTGGATGGATTGTCGTCGGCGTCGTCGTCGGCGTTTGTCGTCCGGGAGCTGAGGTGGATGGATGGCGGGCGTGAAATGCTACGGCAACTTGACACGGGCTTCGAAGGGAAAGGTGCTGTCACGGTGTGATTGAAGTCGTCATTTCTACCGTGGCACGAACTCGAAACGAACATTACACCCCGGAGGACGCCTACCCGTCCTCCAGCTCCACGGACAGCCCGTCGTAGACGCCGAGGCCGTACATGTTCTCGAGCGTGTCGTCCGCGTTGCCGCCCTCCGGGTCGAAGAGCCAGGACATGTAGTCGTAGAACTGGTAGGCGTTGGCGTAATGGCCGGCTGTCTGCCCCGTTTTGTTTTGATGATTGGGATTGGCGCCCTTGTTGATGAGGATCTTCGCGATCTTCTCGTTGCCGTTCTGCGCGGACCTACATAATAAAATTCGTGACGACTATTCGTCGTTTTCCCGGTCAAAATCTCTCGAAAATCGTCGCGGTCGCAGGACGCTGGCGCGGACGTGAGCAGCATGGAGTTGCCGTGTTGATCCACCTTGTTCAGGTTGAAGGGTTCCCGTTCGTAGGCGTCGACGTACGCCGTCCCAAAGTCCTCGACGTAGGCGACCTTGACGATGGACGGGTCGAAGCGCTTGTTCGGCAGCGACGCCAGCGCGTCCTTGAGGCGGCCCGCCTTGCCGTGGCGCACGAGGGCCTGGATCTCGTCGAAGTTGAGCACGACGGGCGCGGCCTCCGCCGCGGCCTCGTCGCCGCCGCCGCCGCCCGCGGGCACGAGGGCCGTCGACGTGCCCGTCGCCGCGCCCTCCGGCGGCGCGCGCGCGTACGTGTCCAGGGGCATCTGCCCGACGCCCGCGCCGCCGGGCTGGCCCGTCGTCATGAAGATGCGCATCTGCTTGTTCCGCTCCGTCTCCGACGCGCGCAGCTTGTTCGTCATGTTGAGGATCTTCTTCCGGTGGAGCCGGTGCTCGATGCCGAGCGTGTTCCGGAGATCGTCGTCGTCCAAGTCGTACAGGAACGCGCCGTCGACGGCCGCGTCGACGAAGGCCTCCCGGTACTGGCCGAGCGACAGCGTCTGCAGCCAGCGCGCGACGTCGTCGACGCTCCAGGCCGACACCTTGAGCGTCTCCTGCCCCGGCATCTGGCCCGGCTTGAGCGACGGCTTGAACATCTCGCCGCCGGCCTTGTCCTCGTAGGGCATGTTCGCCATGGCGTTGCCGCCGCCGCCGCCGCCGCCGCCGCCGCCCTGGGGGCCGCCGAAGCCGTTCTGGTTCGCGTGGAGGGCCGCCATGACCGTGTCCTGCGTCGACACGGTCCGCATCGCGCGGATCATGTTCAACCTGGGTGATTCGTCGTGAGTTTTCCGCGCGCGAGCGTTGCAGAAACAACATCCATGCTTCGAGACTCTTCCGATAGATGATCGCTCGTCCAAAAATCAGCCGAAACGAGTGGAAAACGGCCGAGATATGAGCCTTTGAAGTTGGGAATTTCGCTCTCTTTTGCTGCCCTGCGTGGAACGAGGAGAAATAGGTCATACTCATGCTCATGAAGCCGAACTTCATGAGCGTCTCCGTCGACTGCATGAGCTGGGCCGCCTGCTTCTTCTCCGCCATGGACGGGCCCGCGTAGCCCGCGCCGCCCTCGCCGCCGCCCGCGCCGCCCGCGAGCGCGATCGCGTTCGCGTCGCCCGCGCGCGCGTTGTCGAGGAGCTCGCCACGCGCCTCCTGGCGCCGCCGGATCTTGTGGAGCTCGCGCTGCTGCTCCTCCAGCAACACCACCAACTTGCGCTCGAGGGTCCGGAGCTGCTCCTCCTTGCCCTGGCGCGCGTGGTCGAGCGTCGCGAGCTTGCCCTCGAGGCCGCTGAGCTTCTCGCGCCGCTCGGCGATCTTCGCGAGCATCGCGCCGAACTCGCGGTCGAGGCGCATCTTCTGCTCCCGGAGCTCGTACTTGGCCTCCTCGTCGAGGACGCCGACGGCCTCGGACTCGATGCGGCTGAGCTGGTGCATCTCCTTCTCGAGCTGCGTGACGCCCTGCTCGAACTCGCTGATCTCCTCGAGGAGCGCCTCGACGCTCTCCTCCGCGGCGACCTTCTCCTGCGTCAGGAGCGACACCTCCGACTGGAGCCGCGTCGCGTGGAGCTTGTGCTCCAACAGCATCTGGCGCCCGAACTCGATGCCCTGGGACTGCGACTTGGAGAAGAGGAACTTGTGCCGCTCGTTCTGCGCGCGGCGCCGGCCGAGGTGGCCCCGGTAGACGCGCTGCATCGCGCGCGCGGCGAGCACGCGGTTCCGCAGCTCGAAGGTCGCCAGCCGCGCGCACCGCGCGCGCCAGAGCGTCTGCATCATCGTCGCCGCCTTGTTGCGCCGCCGCTGCATGCGCTGGACGAGCATGCGCGCGAGGAACCCGCGCGCGCAGCGCTGGAGCTGCGCCGACGCCGCGTGCATCGTCTTGAGCAGCGTGAAGAAGCCGCGGCCCGCGTAGCCGCGCCACGCGCGCTGGATGACGTGCGCGGCCCAGATCTGGCGCATCTTCACCAAAAAGGCCTGGCGGCCGCGCCAGCCGCGGTACGCGCGCTGGATGCACGTCGTCGCGCGCTCCTCCCGGAGCCTCCGGACGACCATCCACGCCAGATGGTTCCGGAACGCGGCCTGGATGACGCGCGCGCTGTAGTCGAGGCGCTGGAGCCGCTTCCGGTTCCGCTTGAGGCGCCAGCCCATGTACTCCTTGACCTCCGGGTAGTCCTGGGGCGTCGGGTAGATGCGCGAGCCCTGGCCCATCGCGTAGACGACGTTGTCCTGCCTTTCAAAGGCCGGGTTCGCCGGGTCGAGCACGGTCTTCAACGCCTGCTCCTTCTCGCGCTGCCAGGACTTCTTCGCGTTGACGATCTTCTTCTCCTCGACGCCCTGGTTGCGCTGGTCGAGGCTGTGGCTCGTCCGCTGCGACGCCGTGAGCTGGAAGACGTTCCATTCCGGGTCGTAGGTCGCCGCGTTGCGGCCCTTGCTCTCGCGCACCTTCCCCAAGACGTTGTCGATGAAGTTGTCCTCGAAGTTGCCGTGGCCGTCGGGCACGACGCCGTCGCCCTCGAGCTTGCCCTTGAGGTGCGTCTGGGGCACCGTCGTCTCCGTGCCGCCGGGCGTGCGCACGACGCGCTTCCGCGACTCGTCGGCGGCGGCGTCGCCGTCGGCGAACTCGGCGGGGACGAAGGCGACGTCGTTGAGCTCGTGGTAGCCCACGAGGAGCTGCTCGATGAGGATCGACACCTGCTTCCGCACCTCCTGGAAGAGCTCGTGGCCCGACTTGACCCAGATGACGCAGGTCCGCCGCGACTTGAGCGCCTGGTGGATCGTCGTGCAGGGCTCCATGCCGTTCTCCGCGTCCGTCCACGACTGCGCGTGGCTCGGCTTCACGAGCACGCCCTGCGTCGAGTGCACGGTGATCACGGGCAGGTCGAGCGTCTTGAGCATGGGCCGCACGTCGTGGGAACTTAGAGCACCGATACACAGCTGCATGCGGCC
The DNA here is from genome assembly GCF_000186865.1 of Aureococcus anophagefferens. Lineage (NCBI taxonomy): Eukaryota > Pelagophyceae > Pelagomonadales > Pelagomonadaceae > Aureococcus > Aureococcus anophagefferens. The sequence goes on from NW_008705578.1 coordinate 690,896, forward strand.
CTGGAGCGTGATGGGGTTGTGCACGGCCGTGTAGAGGTTGAGCGCGAGCGGCGTCGACACCTTCGTCAGGTACTCGCGCGAGAAGAGGAACCGGCTCCAGAAGTAGACGGGCAGGTCCGGCCGCGACGGCGGCGCGCAGGAGAAGACGTTCATGGCGTCGTGGAGCGCCCCGGCGAGGTGCGGGTCCACGAAGGAGAAGCCGTTGAAGAGGCAGAGGCCGCGGCACGCGGGCGCGCGGTAGTGCGTCGCGAAGAAGGACGCGATGGACGCGCCGTAGCCGTAGCCCAGCAGGTAGAAGGGCCGCTCGTCGTCGAACTGGTTCGTGCCCCGGTGGCCGACGTGCGTCAGCAGCTCGTTGAGGCACGACGCCATGAAGACGTTGTTGAGCAGCTGCTCCTCGCGCCACTCGGAGAAGGCCTGGCCCGGGTAGTTCCAGAGCAGGACCTGGAGGCCCGGGTAGCGCGCCGCGATGGGCGCCAGCACGATCTTCAGCCGCTCGAAGGTGTCGAAGAAGTCGTGGCAGACGACGAGGTTGAACGTGTTCGCCTCCGTCGCGCCCGGCGGCCGCGAGCCGTCGCTCGCCAGGCTCAGGTCGACGACGCAATACGGCAAAGCCGTGTCCGCGTCGAGCTGGAGCATGCCGCCGACGGAGCCGTCGACGGACGTGAAGGACGCGGGGAGGGCCAGCGACTTGGCGGCCATCGCGGACGAGCCCGTCGCGCCGGACGTGCCGAACGCGCCCGCCACCAACGCCTTCGCGCCCGAGCTCGCCTCCTCGCCCGTCTCGACGGCGCCGTTCGACGCCGTCATCGTCACGTCCTCGATGGCGTGGCGGCCCCAGGAGTCCTCGTCGACGAGCTGGGACCGCGCGCGGAGCGCGCGGACGAACGCGCGCGCCTGGGCAGGAAAAGAGAGATTCAACGTCGCTTCAACGTGAGTGTTCCGCGCGCGCGCGTTTCGGAAAAAGCGCCAACGCTTCGAGGCCGTTCCGAGAGATGATCGCTCGTCCAAAAATCAGCCGAAACGAGCGGAAAACCGCCGAGAAAGGAGCCTTTGAAGTTGGGAATTTCGCTCTCTTTTGCTGCCCTGGCGCGCGCGGCCGCGTCGTCCGCGAAGTCGACGACGCGCAGCTTGACGACGACGCTCCCGCCGGAGACGCCGTCGACGACGACGCGGCTCGTCGCCACGCCGAGCTGCGTCGAGATCTCCGCGCAGAAGGCGTTTAGAGTGGCCGTGTCCATGTCGTCGGGCGTCATGCCCTGGACGCGGAGCGCGAAGGACACGAAGATGCCCGGCCCGCTGCCGTCGTTGGCGCCGACGACGGACCGCGGGCCGTCGCCGTGGGGCGCCCTGCCGCCGGCCTTGCCGCCGCCGAGGCCCAGGAGCGTCCGCCCGTGGCGCGGCACGGCCGCGCGCATCGTCGAGAGCAGCGCGGCGCGGTTCAGCGGCTTGGAGATGCAGCCGTCCATGCCCGAGCCCTTGTAGGCCCGTAAGTCCTCGGGGGACGTGCGCCCGCTGAAGACGACCACGGGCAGGTGCGTGAAGGTCTGGGCCTGCATGCGCTGGTCCTGCGTCCGCGAGCCGCCGGGCCGCATCGCCGCGGCCTTGGTCTGCTCCGCGAGGCGCTTCGACTCGCGGAGCCTTTGGGCCTTTTCCAGCGTGCGCACCTCCTTGACGACGTCGAAGGCGTCGCCCATGTCGAGCACGTCGCTCACGAGGACCGCGTCGTACTGCCAGCCGGGCGCGCCCGCCGTGTCGACGTGCGACGCCACCAGCACCTCGCGCGCCTGGCGCACGTCGAGCTCGACGTCGACTAAAAAGCCCGCGTCCTCGAGGGCGCTCACGGCCGCCTCGAGGTCCACGGAGTCGCGCTCCTCGACGATGAGGATCCGCCCGAAGTAGAGGCTCGCGGGGTCCTCGCCGTCGGCCTCCGCGATCTTGGCCTGGGCCGCGCGGCTCCGCGCCGTCGCCGCGGCCTTGGCCTCGGCCTTGCGCGCCGCGGCGTCGGACGTGCCGCGGAGGTACTCGTCGAGCGCCTCGAACTTGGCCGACGCGTTCTTCTGCATGGCCGTCGCGGGCACCTCCTCGCCGTAGAGCTCGCTCTCCGGCAACCGCCCCTTCCAGCTCCGCGCGGGCTGGGGCTTCGGGGGCTTGCCCCGCCGGGGCTGCTTCGCCTCGACGAGCTCGCCGCCGTCGGCCGGCGGCGCCGCGAGCGCACCGCCTTCGCCGCCGTCGAGGTCGACGCCGTTGCCGCCGCCGCGGTGGTCCCTGATGAGGCCCGACGTGTCGATGGCGCCCCCCGCGCCCGTCGCGCGCTGGCTCAGCGCCGCGCGGAAGCCGTCGCCCGCGTCGGGCCCGCGCGACGCGTCGTCGCCCGGGAGCGGCGCGGACGCGGAGAACTGGAGGAGCTTGGGCTTCTTCGCCTTGACCTCCTGCTGGAACTTCTCGGCCCGCGCGTCGCGGCCGAGCATGTCCCGCGCGCTATCCAGCAGGTTGTAGACGCCGAAGCAGTTGCGGCAGACCTTGACGCGCCGGTACATGTTCGCCGTGCCGCCGTCGAGCTCGCCGCGGAGCGCGGGCCACTCGTTGCGCGTCGTGCTGCTCGTCGTCGGTGCCATGAGCTGGGACCCGTCGCGGAGCCGCTCGTCGCGGCGCTGGCGCCGCGCGCGGATCTTCGACTCGCCGTCGGGCGCGTCGTCGCCGTCGTCCTTGGCCTCCTCGAAGCCGAGCTGGCGGTCCCGGGGCGTCGTCGGGTACTCCATCCAGCTCGGGTCGCCGCCGTTCTTCGACTCCTGGCCCGGCGCGAAGCCCCGCTTCTCCTTGGAGGCGAGGTGCACGGACCGGAAGGCGACGACGTCGTACTCGAGGCGCGCGGCGTCGCCGTGTTGGAGCGTGTTCGCGTCCCGCAGCAGCTTGCGGAGCTTCGCGAGCTCGGGCTGCGTGAGGCCCTTGAGCTCCTTCTCCGTGAAGAGCTGCTTCGGGTCGTGGACGGCGACGGAGCAGTAGTCGCCGCGGCACGCGAACTCCGTCGGGTACTGGGATTTCGTGTCCGCCGCCTTCGCGTCGTAGCGCACGGGCCAGCTCTCCTCGTTCTCGTCGTTGAATTTCGAGGGCGGGCCCGTCGTCTTGCCCGAGGCGCGGCCCTTGGACTGGTTCAGCCGGTCCCGCAATCGTTCCGTCTCCACGAGGCCCGACGCGTCCTGGACCTGGGAGGAAAAGGGTGCGAAACTCCCACTTTCGAAGCTCCTAGCTCGGTCATTTTCCACTCGTTTTGGCTATATTTTGGACGAGCGATGATCTCTCGGAGCGTTCTCGAAGCTTGGATCCTTTCTCTGGAACGATCGCACGCGGAACACTCATATTGAAGCGAGCTTGAATCAGCCTTTTCCCGCCCCGTTCTCGGACCTGGTCATGCGCGGTGCCGTCGAGGTACTGGAGCTCCTTGACCTCCGTCCGCGCGGAGTCGGCCGTGCGCGGCCGCGCGCCGTCCGTGGACGCCCCGGGCGTCTCGGCGAGGCGCGGCGGCGTGCAGCGCGCGTCGCCGAGCCAGCAGAGCCAGAGCTGGTTCTGGTCGTCGATGACGTAGTCCGCGTAGACCTGCTTGACCTTGACGCGCTGCGTGCGCTCGACGTAGCCGACGATGCTCAGGGTCGCGGCGTCGAGGGTCTCGTTGAGGCGCGTCGCCCGCGACTTGCCGTAGGCGCGCACGGGCTGGAACGGCACGACGACGGACCGCTCGCCCGGCGCGCCGGGCGCCTCGACGTACTTCGCGGACGTGCCGGAGAACGCGGAGTCGTCGGGCGTCGTGTTGATGACGACGGTGGCCGTCTTGATGCGGCCCTCGTCGCCGACGCGCTCGTAGGTGTTGCGGTAGACCGTGCCCGCGACGAAGCACTGCGCGGCCAAGATCGACGGGTCGCTCGGCGGCCAGGAGCCGATCATCTTCCCGAAGGCCTCCTGGCCCAGGAACTGGGACCGCCCGTCGTCGTAGCGCACCGTGCACACGTAGCCGTCGACGTTCCCGCTGATCGCGAGCCCGAGCCGCGTGAACCGCTCGCGGACGTTCGCGGCGACGACGGTCCGCTTGCGCTGCACCTCGCCCTTCTTCGACGTGAAGAGCCACTTGCCGTCCTCCTTGTCGTCGCGCAGCAGCGTGTCCGCGATCGTCGCCGTGCAGCGCTCCTTGAACGCCGCGTTGAACAGGGCGCCGAAGGCCCAGGGCGCCGCGGCGACGACGACCTAGCGGTGCGCGCGTCGACCCCATGTTTTCGCGCGGCGGACGGCCCGCGCGTCCCCCTCTCCCCCCGTCCCCCGCGGCGCGCGAAAGAGCGTGGGCCCCGGCGACCTACCTCGGCCATCAGCGCGCTACCGATGAAATTGGTTTGCAAGTGCACCGCGAGTGCTGCCCGCGATGCATATGGGAGCCGCTGCGAGATGATGCGCGGCTCCGTCGCGGCGCTGCTGCTGCCGGCGTGCCGCTGCGCGCTCTACGAGGCGTCGCACCTGCCGCGCCTCGACGCGGCGCTCCTCGCCTGCGAGGACCTCGACGCCCTTGGCTGCCAGGACCGCCTGCGCGACGTCGCGGCGCAGCACCCCGGCGAGGCGCTGCCGCGCTTCTACCTGGGCCTCATCGCGCAGACGGGCCTCAACGACGGCAACGAGGCGACGCTCCAGTACGAGGCGGCCTTCGCGCTCGACGACGCCCACGTCGACACGCTCTGCAACCTGGGCAAGGCCCGGAGCGACCGCGCGGCCGCGTTCCGCGGCGACGACCCCGCGGGCGCGGCCCGCGACGACGACGAGGCCATGCGGCTGTGGTTCCGGGCCCTGGAGCTCGAGCCGTCCCACCGCATGGCGCGCGTCAACGTCGCCCTCGCGTTCCACGGCGCGGGGCGCTTCGACGAGGCCGTATCGCACTGGGACGTCGTCCTCGCGAGCGACCCGACGGACGCGGAGGCGCTCTACAACGTCGCCGTGTCCCTGCAGTTCCTGGGCCACGTGCAGCAGTCCGCCGACGCCTACGCGGCGTGCCTCGCGGCCCGGCCGGGCTACGTGGAGGCGCGGATCAACCTCGCGGCGACGTACCACAAGCACGGCAGCGTCCGCGACGCCGTGTCCCACTACGAGCTCGCGCTCGAGGCGCTGGACGCGAGCGAGAAGGACGGCGAGGACGCCGCGGAGACGGCGGTCATGATCCTGAACAACCTGGGGACCGCGCGGACGCAGCTCGGCAACTTTTCCCTCGCGATCGCCGCGCACGAGCGCGCGCTCGCGCTGAGCGTCGACTGGGGCTTCGAGGACGCCCGGGAGCAGACGCTCGTGAACCTGCTCAAGGCGCGCGTGCCGGGCAACGACTGGAGCGACCGCGAGCGGCGCATCGACGAATTACTAGCCAACGACGCGCGGCGGCTCGCGCGCGGCGACGGGCCCGCGCTCCTGCCCTTCGACACGCTCCTGCTGCCCGTGGACGGCGCGCGGCGCCTCCGCCACGCCGTCGCCCAGTCAAAGTTATTGGACCACTACCGGGATCGGCTGGCGTTCCCCGCGCCCGCGGCGCCGGACGGCGCGCTCCGCGTCGGCTACCTCTGCTTCGACTTCAACGAGCACCCGACGGCCGCGATGGTCGAGGGCTTGTTCCGCTGGCACCGGCGTTTGAGAGATGCGCCGGGCCACCCGACGACGGTGACATCGGCGGCCATCAGCTACGGCAAGGACGACGGCTCCGACTTCCGGCGGCAGATCGAGTCCTTGGCGGACGCGTTCGTCCAGGTCGCGGGCGCGGCGCACGTCGACGCCGTGATGGAAGCGAGGAAATACGGCGCCCACATCGCCGTGGACCTCCAGGGCCACACGCTGGGCACGCGCATGGAGCTCTGCGCCATGCGCGTCGCGCCCGTGCAGCTCGCGTACCTCATCTTCCCCGGCACGTCCGGCGCGGACTTCCTCGACGGCGTCGTCGTGGACCGCGTCGTCGTGCCGCCGGAGAACGCGGTCAACTACCGCGAGAAGCTGGTGTATCTGCCGCGGAGCTACCAGATCAACGACTACGAGCGCCACGTCGCGCTGCCGCGGCTCCGCGCGACGGACGCGGAGCGCGCGGCGCACGGCCTGCCGCCGTACCCCGCGGTCGTCTTCTGCAACTTCAACAAGAACGACAAGAACGACCCGGCGAGCTTCGGCCTGTGGATGAACGTGCTCCGGCGGTCGCCGGGGAGCGTGCTCTGGATGCTCGCGCCGTCGTCGCGGGCGGCGTTCGCCGACAACGTGAAGAACCTCGCGCGCGAGGCGGCCGCGCGCGGCGTGCACCCGGGCCGCCTCGTCTGGGCGCCGCGCGTGCCCAAGTCGCAGCACCTCGCGCGCCACGCGTCCGCGGACCTGCTGCTCGACACGCTGGTCTACGGCGCGCACTCGACGGCGACGGACGCGCTCCGGGGAGGCCTGCCGCTGCTGACGGCGCGCGGCGCCGAGTTCCCGCAGCGCGTCGGCCTGTCGATCCAGGCCGCCGTCGGCGCGGGCCAGGAGCTGCTGCAGGTCGACGAGCTGAAGGCCTTCGAAGCGCTGGCGGTCCGGCTCACGGGCGCGCCGCGCGGCCGCGCGGCGCTCGCGGCGCTGCGGAGGCGGCTCGCCGAGGAGGGGCGCTTCTCGCCCATCTTCGACGCGCGCCAGTTCACGGCGGACATGGAGCGGGCCTACCACCTCGTCCACGACGCGTTCCTCGCGGACGGGGCGCTGCGGCGGCACGTCGTCGTGCTGGCCGAGGGCGACCTGAAGGAGGCGCCGCACCGGCCCTACCTCGCGCGGCTCCTGCCTTCGGGCCCCGACGTCGTCCTGCCCGACCCCTGGGGGGACGAGAGTTCGGTCGGGGTGAGGTAACTTACGGGCGGCGCCTCCAGGCGCGGGGGCCGCCGGCGCAGGGCGCGACCTTGTCGCGTCTCTTTTTCTTACTAGAGGATGGTACAGACGCATTCGTCGCGAACTTCCTTGCCGTGTTGAAAATGCTTGGTAACTGTGAACCAGCTCCCATCCTTCTGCTTGAACGAGACCCGGAATGCGCCGTGGCGGAAGCCATCGATGAATTCTCCCTCGTAGATTTGAATCGCGGGCGACCCGAAGACTTCCTTGACCTGGCCCGACTGTTTTCCGTTTTTCCAGATCCCCGTGCTGACTACAATCTCACCGCTTGTCGACCGCCCCGTTTCCTTTCCTCTGCCGTGCTTCTTGCCTTCGACGAAGCTTCCAACGTACACGTCGCCGTCTGATTCTTCGAGGCGGCCTTTTCCGTGGCGGAGCCCGTTCACCATCGACCCGATGTAAATTTCGTTCGTATCTGCGCCCGTGTTGTTGTTGTTCGCGTTGTACAATATTGTAGTCATACGACTATAAGCGACGGTCTCTTTACAGTTGAGTCCTTCGGCGACGCCTTGGCGCCAGTCCCCTTCAAGGACGAGGGACCCTAACCTCTCCTTGCCGCGAAAGATTCCACGACCATCGGGCAACCCAAGCTGCCACTCGCCCTCGTAGCTTTGTTTCGAGCCAATCAGCTTCCCATGGCCGTGAGGGATTGTCTCGTATCTTCGCTCGTTCTTAGTACCGGCTCCTTGCACGACGCTTTTACTCATCACCTCGCCCACGTACGTGCCGGAGAAGCCCTTCATAATATTTGTCACCATCATCACTACGTGCACCTCGCCCAATGTCACAAAATACTCATCGAGCACCCCCTTCGGCGCGCCTTTCTCTTGCGCTGCGGACGTCACGGCTTGCGCCATCGCCGCGATGCCCTGCGCCGTCGCCTGCGCCTGCGCCGCCACCGCTTGGGCGGTCGTGTTGTGCTGCGACTGCATCGCCTGGACCTGGGTCTGCGCGATGAGCGCCTGCTGGCTCAGCGCGAACTGCCGCTCCGCGGCCAGTTGACTCTCCGCCGCCGGCGCGGGCGGCGGCACGACACCCGGCGAGGCCACCCGCGGCGCTCCCTGGATCGCCGTCAGCAGCGCCTTCCGCTTCCCGAAAGGCATCGCGATCATGGAAAGATCGTCGGCGGCGAGTGTCAGGAGGACGCTCAGCGTAATCTCCTCGACGATGAGCTTGGGCAGCAAATCGGTAAGGTGGTTTTCGGCGAGGAAATTCTCGAGCGAGCGGTACTGGAGGGGCGTCTCGTACATCACCGTCGCCGTGGGCAAAATCGGTGCGGAGGGCTGCTTCATCGCCTTATCGCCTGGTCCGCGAGGCCAATGATGCTTGGGAAGCCCAAACATGAGCTCTCGCCGCGTGTCCACATTTTGTGAGAGCGCCTGTGTGCCTCAGCCGACGACCCGGAAGAAACGCGTCGTCCGTGGCCCCAGGGTCTTCGCGCGCACGCGTATAGATCACAGCGTCGCACGCGCCTCACGCGACTCTCTCAGAATGTCCAATCCCGCGGTGCGGCGCATCAAGGGCGACATCCGGGAGCTGGCCCAGAACCCGACGCGCGAGTACCACGCGGCCCCGCTGGAGGACAACCTCTTCGAGTGGCACTTCACGGTGCGCGGGCCGCGGGGCTCGGACTTCCAGGGCGGCCTCTACCACGGCCGCATCTCGCTGCCGCACGACTACCCGTTCAAGCCGCCGTCGATCATGCTCCTCAACGCTTCCGGCCGCTTCGAGGTCGGGAAGAAGATCTGCCTGAGCGCGACGTCCTTCCACCCGGAGCACTGGCAGCCGGCCTGGGGCATCCGGACCATCGTCGAGGCGCTCATCGCCTTCTTCCCGACGCCGACGGAGAGCGCCATCGGCGCGCTCGAGTGGCGGCCCGACGAGCGCCAGGCGCTGGCCGCCGAGTCGCGGACCTGGGCCTGCCCCCACTGCGGGCCGCTGGCGGATCTCGTCGAGGGCGGCGCGAACGACGAGCTCCTCAAGTGCGGCGAGTGCGCGCAGGCGCCCGAGCCCGTGTCCTTCCCCTGGGACAAGCCCGCCGACGACGGCGCGGCGCCGAAAGCGGCGCCGGCGGCGGAGGCGCCGGCGGCCGAGGCGCCGGCGGAGGCGCCGGCGGAGGCGCCGGCGGAAGCGCCGGCGGAGACGCCGGCGGAGGCGCCGGCGGAGACGCCGCCCCCAGAAGCGCCGCCGTCTCCCGAAGCTCCGCCGTCGCCCGAAGCCCCGCCGTCGCCCGTCGCCGCGCCGCCGCCGCCGCCGGTCGCGGCCCCGCCGTCGCCCCGCGCCGCGCCGCCAACACCGCCGCCGGCCGTCGCGACGCCCGTCGAGGACGCGCTCATCGCGGTCGTCGCGGTCGCGCTCGTCGCGGCGATCGCGCAGAAGCTGCTGCTGGCGTGAGGGAACACACAGTTTTAGTAGAGAAGAAGCGTCGCGTACAGTTTGGGGCGGGGTGTATCGTCAGGTGTTTGGGACGGCGTCGTGCTCGCCGTTCGTGCCGCAGAAGAACTCCTGGAGCCGGTCCTTCTTCGACGCGGACGGGTTGTGGCCGTTGGGCGACACGATGGGCTCGAGGAAGTCGTCGAGGGTGAACGTGGACATGACGGGCGCGTCCGACGACGACCGGCGCGACGGCGGCGACCGGTCGGAGACGCGGATGCCCTCGAGCGCGCCGTTCGCGGCCTCCGTCGCGGCCGCCGTCGCCTGGTGCACGGTCAGCCCGCCGTCCTCGTTGGCGCCGACGGCGTTGAGCAGCTGCGAGAGCTTGTCCGCGCCGGCCCGGGCGCCGCCGCCGACGCCGAGCGCGCCGAGCACGAGCGTCAGCTTGTCGATCGCGACCTGCTGCTTCCAGAGCATCTTCTCGCAGCTCGCCTTTATATATATGGACGTCTTTCGTCGCGGCAACCTCGTTGAGAATGCAGCTGAAGAGATGCTGAAGGGCGAGATCGACCTCGAAGATGCGCAATGGAGCAATAGCTCGCCTCCAGCGCGGCTAAACCACCCCATGTCCTCGTACGAGGAGAACCTCGCGATGCACCGCGTCATGCGGCGCGGCGCGCTCGTCGCCGACTGCGTCGTGCTCTGGCTGCGCTTCGCCGAGGCCGCGGACCTCGACCGCTACTGCGCCTGCTGCCGCGCCAACGCCGCGAGCTTCCGGGACCTGCGGCTCGCCATCGCCGGCGTCGGCCCCGCGCCGCCGCGCGACGCGGAGCTGCGCGTCGTCTGCGACGCGCCGCGCGTCGGCGTGCTCGCGCAGTTCCTATCGCCGCTCGAGCGCCGGTGGCTCGTCGCGCTCGGCCGCGCCGCCGCCACGTCGCCCGTGCGCGCGCGGCTCCGCGCGCGGAAGCTCCGCGCGAAGCACTACGTGAACCTCGACGAGCGCGCGTTCTGGCTGCCCGACGCGTCCCGGGCGCTCCTGCGGCGCGTCGGGCACCGCGTCGAGGCGCTCACGCGGTGCCCGCGGACCGCCGACGACGGCTTCGAGCTCCACTACACGCCCGCGGGCCACGACGCGTCCGACGCGCCGGCGTCGCCCGCGGCCGCGGGCTCGACGCTCGACGCCGCCGTCTGGCACTGCGCGGAGGCGGGCCTCCACGTCGACAACAACAACGGCTTCCCGCACCGCTACTGCACGGCCCTCGCCTACGTCAACGACGTCGAGCCCGAGCGCGGCGGCGCGACGGTCTTCCCCTGCGCGCGGCGCGACGCGGGCGCCGCGGCGCCCGGCGCCGCCGCGCGGCTGCTGGGCCGGAGCGTCTTCCACACCGACACGGCCGTCAACCAGGACGCCGACGAGGCCCTCTTCGACGACGCGACGGATCTGCTCGCGCGCGGCTCGCGGCTCTGCCTCGGGGACGTGGCCGCGGAGCTCGCGGGGTCGACGGTCGCGGAGCGCGACGGTCCGAAGATCGCGGCCTTCGGGCCCCGGGGCGCGGGGCTCCGGGTCCAGCCCCGCGCGGGCGCGCTCTGCGTCTTCTGGAGCCTCGACGGCGCGCGCGGCGACGTCGACGCCGCCTCCTGGCACGGCGGCGCCAAGGTGCTGCGCCGCGCGGCGCCGCGCGGCTTCTGGGACGACGGCAAGTGGACGCTCCAGGCCTTCAAGCAGGTGCCCGCGGACGCGCGGCGGCCGGGCATGGAGGAGGCGCGGCGGCGCTTCATCCGCGAGAGCCGCACCACGGAGTCCGGCATGGGCGGGGGGCTCCGCTTCGACGTCGTCGAGCGGCGGCCGCCGCCGCCGCGCCGAAAGGAGCGGACGAGGGAGCGCAGACGGCTGTCGTCGTAACCTGGTGTTGTTTTTCCTCTTTGTGTATCATTGCGCCGGCGCGCGTCGGCCGAAGTGGCGAGGCGTGCGACGCGCTGCGGTGTGCGACGCCCGCGGCAACACGGCGGAAATGTTTGTGGCGAGGCCGAGTTGGCTCCAGCTCGAGCCGCCGATCGCGTCGACGCTGTCATCAAAAACGTCGCGAGCTCGTCAGCGCCGCGCCGCTGCGAGTGCGCGACGAGCGCCCGCGCCCAACAATGAACAAAGCGCTACAACACACGAAGTCGACCCTCAAAGAGTGGCGCGAGAAGCTGCGCGGGACGCCGCGCAAGTCGGAGCAGGACCTGCTGACCCCCGGCGACCCCCCGCGCAAGCCCGGCGCGCAGGCCGACGCCGACGACGAGGACTTTAGCTTCTGCGCGCGCCACTTTGGCACGGACGCGCTGCTGGGGTCGTGGTGCCTCCTGGTCGCGTCGGCGCTCTACGCGCTCTACGCGGCGGACCTCGTCGTCGAGGCCTGGGACAGCGAGGACGTGCCGAAGCTGACGTTCGCCTGGGGCAACGCCGTGAGCGGCCTCATGTTCACCGTCGGCGCCGCGTACTTCGTGAACCTGTCGTACCCCGAGGAGATGGAGCGGTGCGCGCAGGAGGCGCTCACCGTCGATCTCGACAGCCTGACGTTCGTCGAGCGGACCTTCACCTTCAACGACATGCTCCTGGCGACCTGGTCCTTCGAGCTCGCGTGCGTGCCCTACGTCGTCATCAGCTTCACGTACCTCTTCGACGGCCACGACTACGCGCTGGGCGCGCTGTGCCTCGTCGGGTCCGTCGTCTGCATGGCGTGCCTCTACGTCTGGGTGCTGTCGGCCATGCCGAGCCATATGCAGCAGAACGGCGGCAACGGCTCGAGCCGCTTCTACGACGCGCTCGTCGTCCCCTGCTTCGGCGGCTGCTGCGACAGAGAACTCAAGAAGCACCTCGGCACGGACCTCCAGGCCGGCGGCTGGCTCTTCTTCGGGCCCACGGCCGTCGCGACCGTGGGCTCCGCCGTCCTCGTGCTCGTCGCGCCGAAGTCCTTCGACGCGTGGTCCTTCTTCGTCCAGCTCGCGCTCCTCTCCGTCGGCGCGGGCCTGCTGCTGCGGTCCATGTACCCGCCGGAGAAGGAGGAGGCGCCGCTCCTCGGCTAACATAGACATCGCCCCCGCGTTACTTGATCCGGCCGATGTCGTCCTCCCAGCCGGGCTGGGGGTTGAAGACCATGCGGTCGACCTCGAGCGCCGTGAGCCGCTTGCGGCCCCGGGACTTGACGGGGAGCGGCTCTTCGTCGTCGTCGTCGTCGTCGTCGAGGGCCGGCGTCTCCGGCGGCGGCGCCACGCGCAGCACGTCGCCGATGTCCGCGACGTCCGCGAGCGCCGCCGCGCGGTCGAACTTTCGCGTGAGGAGGAAGCCCTGGAGCTCGGCCATGGACGGCGGCCGCCCCGCGGCCGCGCGCGACGCGGCGACGACGGCGGCGCCGAAGGCGTCGGCGTCGGGGCCCCGCGCCTCGTCGTAGAACGACGCGAAGAGCCGCGCCGCCTGGTCCGCGTCCGCGCGCCCGAGGCGGCTCACGACGTCGACGCGGCCCGGGCGCAGGAGCGCCGGGTCCAGGCGGTCCACGTAGTTCGTCGTCATGAAGACGACGCGGCCCTCGCTCGCCGCCGCGCCGTCGAGGGCGTTGAGCAGGCCGCTGAGCGTCAGCGACGGGCCCGCGGCGCCCGGCCGCCGCGTCGCGTCGTCGCGGCTCACGAACGCGGCGTCGACGTCCTCGAGCAGCACGACGCAGCGCGGCGGCACGGCGCTCAGCGCGAGGGCGAGGCGGTCGTCGCTCAGGCCCTCGTCGCTCAGCGCTAGCAGGCAGACGTCGAGGCCGAGGCGGCCCGCGAGCGACAGGATGAACGACGTCTTGCCTCCGCCCGGCGGCCCGTGGAGCAGGTAGCCCCGCCGGTAGGGCACGCCGCGGCTCCGGTACCACTCCGCGTTCGTCCCCCAGTCCTCGACGTCGCCGACGATGCTCTCGGCGACGCCGGCCTTGAGCACGACGGACTCGAGGCGCCGCTTCGCGCGCGGCCGCCCGAACGGCCGCCACTCCGTGCCCCAGCACGTGTAGAGGATCGTCGCGTCCTCGTCCTTGGCCGCGAGGGCGCCGTCGCGCGCGTCGCCCAGCAACTCGCGGAAGAGACCGCCCGCCGCCGTCGCCGGCGACGCGAACGCCGTGAGCGTGAGCTTCTCCCACGGCGTGCCCGAGCTCGTGTTCACCGTGCCGTACTCGCGCGCGCGCTCCACGAGCAGCCAGGACCCGCCGTAGCGCACGACGTGCTTGCCCGGCGACGGCACGAGGTCGAAGGACGCGCCGCCGGCCTCGTCGCCGACGATCGTCGCCGCCGACACGTGCTTGAACGACGCGTTGCTCCGGCCCTTGGCCTCCTTGAGCCAGTGCAGCACCCAGGGGTAGGCCGGGTCCTTGGACGTGACCTCGAGCGTCGTCGTCAGGTGCCGCCGCAGGCCCGACACGGCGAGGCGCGAGCCGCTCCGGAAGAGGCCCAGGCCCAGGCTCAGCGCCGCGAGGCCCGCGCCGCCGGCGACGACGGCGCCCACGGGGCCGTCCTGCAGCGCCTGCGGGAGCACGCCGTCGAGGAACGACTTTTGCGGCGCCGGCGCGGCCGCGGAAACCGCGGAAGCATCATCGCCGCGGAGAGGATCCATGTCTCGTGCCGATGCGCTGGACGTTGTTGCATGCGACATTGACGCGATGTTGTCGTGCTAAATGGGGCTGCCCATTTGAGTAATGGCGGCCCACAGCCTCGCATCCGCCTTCGCCTCGACGAAGAAGACGAGCGAGGAGCTCGTTTGGGACGGCGACGACGACGAGAGCGGCGACGACGAGGATGGCGTGCGAGAGACCCTCGTGCGCATGTCCCTCGCGGCCCAACAGGAGACCCAGGCGTCGCACGTCGCCTTTGCCGCCGAGGCCACGGGCTTGACGCCTCGGAGCGGCAGCAGCAGCGGCACCTCCTTCTTCGCCGAGCCCGTGCCGGCGGCGCCGTCGCCGGACGGCCACCTCTCGCTCGTGCTCGCCGAGCTGCTCGAGACCGAGCGCCGCTTCAAAAGCCGCTGCGAGATCTTGGTCGAGTATTTCCAACGACCCTTCGAGCGCTGGGTCCTCGAGTGCGCCGACGCGTCGCCGACGCGCCAGAGGCGGCGGTCGAGCGGCGTCGACGACGCGGAAGGCTCCCCGACGCTCGACGACGCGAGAACGCTCTTCGGCAACGCGGCCGAGGTGCTCGCGTGGTCGAAAGCCTTCGTCGGCGAACTCGAATCGTGCTTCGCCGACGCCGTCGAACAGCGCGCCGACGTCTGGAGCACGGCCGCGCGCGTCGGCGCCGTCCGGCGTCCGACGACCGCGGCGCGCTTTTTCGAAAACGAAAGCTTCGTAGGCGCGGTCGTCTTCGCCGCGGCGGATCGCGACATGAAGGCCGTGTTCGCCGCGTATTCGCGGAATCGGGACGACAGCCGGAAGAAGCACGCGGCGCTTCCCGCCGCCGCGCGGACGTTCCTCCGCGCGCTCGAGCTCCACCCGCTCGCGCGGAATCTGCCGCTCGAGTCGTACCTCATGGAGCCCGTGCAGCGCATCCCGCGCGCCGCGGCGTCCCCACATGGTCGAGCTGACAGGTGATCCCGCGCCACATAGGCGCTACGGCCTCCTGCTCGACGAGGCGCTCCGGCGCTGCCCCGACGGCGGCGGCGACGACCTCCACGCCGTCGCGGTGCTGAGGCCCTGCCGCGGCGCGTTATCGCGCGCGCGCGACGCCGTCAAGGCGGCCTGCGGCTCCGTGGACGCGTCCGTCGACGCCGCGGCCGTGCTGAGCTCCCTGAGCGTTTCCTGGCGGCTGCCCTGGCTCGCCGTGCCCCAGCGGGTCCTCCTGCACCGGGGCCCGCTCGCGAAGTCGACGAAGCGGGGCGGCACGCGGCGCGTCGTCGCGGCCGTCTGCAACGACCTGCTCCTCTACGGCACGGAGGGCAAGGCCTTCCGGCTGCGCAAGGTCATCCCCATCGCCGCGGCCGTCGTCGTCGACGCGTCACTCGTCTACAGCGCGGCGTCGGCGCCCGTGCCGCGCGCGTCGAAGCAGGCGCGCAAGCTCCTGGACCGCATGGGCCTCGACGTCCGCGGCGTCGACCTCGACGCCTGCTCGTTCCTCGTCGAGTCGCCCCAGAAGGGCGTCGTCCTCACGGCGCCGTCGCCGCGCGACAAGCTCGACTGGATCGCCGCCTTCGTCGCCGCGCAGGCCGACAAGCTCCACCGCCGGTCGAAGCGCGACGTCAAGCCGCCGCCGGCCCGGGCGAAGCCGCCCGGGGTGCCGGCGCTCATGCCCAGGCGGGACGCGGCGCCGCCCGCCGCGAAGCCCCTCGCGGAGGCGCGCACCGCGCCGAGCAAGGTGCCGGCGACGTTCACGCTGTAAGGAGTTACCGCGGGCGACGGCGGGGGCCTCATTTTCGCCCCCAGGCGTCGCGCCGCTGCTGGGCGTCGGTCGCGGCCTGCTTGTCCGGCGTGGCGCAGCCCAGGAAGGGGACGAAGCCCGTGCAGGACCCGTACCACGGCACCGCGGGCGGCTCCGCCTCGTTGCCAAAGTCGGCGGCGGCCTCGCACATGAGGTCGTTGTAGTTGGCGGCGATCTCCTTGTCCTTCTCGATGAGCATGCGCGAGCTCGCGAGCCGCATCTTCGTCTCGCTCGCGAGGATCTTGCACCGCTCCAGCGCCGCCTCCTCCTGCTCGCGCGTCGACGGCTCGATGCGGAAGCTCACGACGGCCTTTTCGCTCGATTTTTTTTTCGGCGGCGTCGCGAAGGCGTTCGTCTTCGGCGGCGCCGCGGCCGTCGCGGGCGACGTCGGCGACCCCGGCTCGAAGAGGCGGGTCGCCAGCGTCGCGGGCTTCGGCGGCGACTCCGGCACGGGCGCCAGCGCCGCGGGGGGCGCGGCGTCCGCCTCCGGCTCCGGCGCGGGCGCCTCCGGCTCCGGGGGCGCGACGGGCTCGGAGAACGCGGGCGGCTTCTTCGCGCCGGCCCCGGAGGGCGACGGCGCGTCGAGGGACGCCTTCGACTCGGCCAGCGCCGCCCGCGCCGCGGCGACGCGCCGCTCGAGGACGCTCCGCGACCGGTGCTTCTTGGCGCCCGACGACGCGGCGAAGCGGCTGTCGATGTCGATCTTCCTGGATCGCGCGGCGAAGCTGTCGTGGCATTGTTGGCGCTGGCTCGCCTCGGCGAATGTGTCGGCGATGGCCTCGCCGTGGCGCGGGTCCGCGCAGCGGGGCGCCAGCACCTGGACCATGGTGAGCTTCACGTGCTCGCTGTCCGTCGTCTCGACGAGCTTTGCTATCTGGTCGCACGTCACGGCGTGCGGGCCGACCGCGGCGTTGAGGGCGCCGAGCTTCCGTAAATCACTTAAGCTCCGCAGCGCGCCGGCGATCTCGCCGAGCTGCTCCTCCGTCAGGACGTTCATGCCCTTGGTCGGGCTCGACACGGGCGCCGCCGCGAGCTTTTTTTCGGGACTACTCAGCTGGAGGGGGTTCTCCGTGAGGGACGAGCCGCGGCGCGGGCGCGAGCTCCGGTCCCGCTCCTCCTTGACGACGCCGCCCTCGCCCACGACGACGCGGGTGGCGATCTGGGCCGTGGCCGTGGCCATGCCCTGGACCAGCCACAAGTTCGCACTGGGTCGTCGGGCAGCCTCGGCCCGACCGTCGGATTTCGTGGTGCAAGGTTGCCGCTGCTCGGTCAGCCGAGATCTCGCAGCTCTCTCGGTCGCAAGACGGCGTCTGCCCTCAACTCGCGCGAGCGCAAGACTCTCGCGCCCGCCGGCGACTCGGAGCGCGTCTCGCGGCCGCGCCGCGCCGCCGCGCGCGCCTCGGGCCCTGCCCGGTGCGTCCGGGACCGCCCCGCGCCGCGCCCGGCGACGAGCGCGCGCCGCCACGCCTTGATACTTTCCGCGCCCGGCGCTTTGGCTCGAGGCCGCAGATGAGCCGCCGGACGGGCGCGCCCAAGGCCAAGGCCGCGGCGCCGACGTCGAAGATCCAGTTCCGCGCCTACGCGCCCCTCGGCTTCGGCGAGGAGCTCGTCGTCACGGGCGACACGCTCGTCCGATTTCCGGCGCCCGAACGTCCCCGCGCGCCTCGAACCGACCCCCCCGTCCGTCCGTAGGTGCTCGGGCGCAACGACCCGGAGCTCGGCGTGAAGATGCGGACGAGCACGGCGACCTACCCCGTGTGGACGTCCGTCGAGCCCGTCGCGGTCGTGTCGCGGGAGGTCGTGCAGTACAAGTACGCGGTCTTCTCCGGCGGGTCCTTCGACCGCTGGGAGACCTTCGAGGGCGACCAGACGGCGCGCTTCGTCGTCGTCGACCCGGCGGCGCTCGAGCCCAGGGCCGACGGGTCGCCGGGCGACACGCTCGCCGTCGACGACGCCGTCGCGTGCGAGGGGCTGGGCGAGTGGACGCGCGAGGACGCGCGGCGGCTGCGGCTCGCGGACACGTCCGTGGAGGCGTTGGCCGCGGCGTCCAAGGCCGGCGCCCACGCCGACGGCGGCGGCGACCCGACGACGCCCGAGGGCAAGGCCGTCCGGTTCTCGGCCGCCGCGGATCGTTCGTCCGAGGTCGCGGACCGCGAGGCCTTCCGCGCGGCGACGGAGCGGTCCGAGTCGCCGCGCGTCGCGGCGCCGAAGCAGCTCGCCGCCGAGGACCTGAGCCCGCGGGGCCAGCGCGCCGCGGCGCAGCGGCGCGCGCTCGAGTCGTTCATCGGCCGCGAGGCGCCGCCGCCGGGCGTCGGCGCGCACCAGAGCCTCGACGTCTCCGACGGCGTCGTCGTCGTGTCCCTGTTCCTGCCCGTGCTCATCACGCGCGACGCGAGCGGCGGCCTGGACGTGGCCTGGGACTACGAGAACCTGCTGTCGCTGGAGGCGCCGCTCCGCGTGACGCGCGTCGGCGTCGCGCGCGTCCCGGGCGACGCGACGGAGGACGAGAAGGCGGCGCTGGCCGCGCGGCTGCGCCGCGCGCCCTGGTGCTCCATCGCCATCTTCCTCGAGGAGGAGACCTTCCGCCTCTTCTACCACAGCTTCTGCAAGGGCATCCTCTGGCCCGTGTTCCACGACTCGCTCGAGGTCTTCGGCGAGCAGTCGACGCCTTTGCTCGAGTACGACGACATCTACGAGTACCCGCGGGACGAGGGCGCCCAGGACGCGCCGGGGGCGCTCCTCGCGGCGACGGGCTCCGCGCAGCGCCTCGACCGCGACGTCAAGATCATGCGGTCCGTGTCGTCGTCGTCGTTCAGCGAGGTCGACCCCATCGCGGAGGCCGCGGACCTCGCCGAGGCCGCGCGCCAGCTCGGGTCCTTCCAGTCGCGGCCGTCGACGGGCAGCGGCTCCGACGGCCTCGACTCGTCGGCGGGCACGCGCGCGACGGCCAAGTCCGCGCCGCGCGGCCGCGTGACGACGAAGGACGAGCAGGCCTGGCACGCCTACAAGCGCGTGAACCAGATCTTCCGCGACTACGTCGTCGAGGCCTACAACGAGGGCGACCTCGTGTGGATCCACGGCTTCCAGCTCGCGCTGCTCCCCGCGTTCGTGAGCCGGCGCCTCACCGTCGCCAAGGTCGGCATCTTCCTCCACACGCCCTTCCCGTCGTCGGAGATCTTCCGCACGCTGAGCATGCGCTCGGAGCTGCTGCGGGGCATCCTCTCCGCGGACCAGATCGGCTTCCACCTCTACGAGTACGCGCGCCACTTCATGACGAACTGCCGGCGGCTCCTGGGCACGAAGTACGAGTTCGACGCGCGCGGCGCGGTCCTCGACGTCGACGGCCGCGACGTCGTCATCTCCTGCGTCCACGCGGGCGTCGAGCCGACGGTGCTGAGCCGGGTGTCGGCGTCGCCCGAGGGCGCGCGCGCGTTCGAGAACCTCCGGGCCTCGCTGCCCGCGACCTCGCCGCGCGGTACCGCGGTCACGCGCGTCATCGCGGGCATCGACAAGATCGAGCGGCTCCGGGGGCTGCCCCTGAAGTTGTTGGCCTACGAGCGCTTCCTCGAGGGCGCGGCGGCGCGCCGCGCGGCGGGCGACTTCGCGGAGGACGAGGGCGCGGGCGGCGACCGGACGTGTTTGGTGCAGTACGCGCTGACGTCCTTCGAGCGCCAGGCGGACTGCGACAAGATCCGGCGCGACTGCCGCGTGCTCGTGGAGCGCATCAAGGCCAAGCACGGAAACGACGTGCTCTACTGGCACGAGTTCTTCGAGGTGCCGATCCACGACCGGCTCGCGCTCCTCGCCGTCGCGGACGTCTTCTGGGTCTCGTCCGTGCGCGACGGCCTGAACCGCTGGCCGCTCGAGTACGTGGCCATGCAGTACGAGACGCTCATGGGCACGGAGATCCACGGCGACGTCGAGGCGGCGCTGGGCGTCGACGGCGTGCAGCACCAAAAGTACCTCGACGACGCGCTCGCGCGCATGCTCGACTGCAACGGCGGGCCGGGCTACCCCTGCGCGGACCCGTCGACGAACTTCTTCCCCAAGACGTTGGACGCGGGCCGCGCGAAGACGCGGGGGCTCGAGGAACGGGAGCTGGCGGACGCGGTCTTCCCGACGGCGGACGTCGCGGCCGCGGCGGCCGCGGCCGCGGGCGCCGTCGCCGCCGCGGAGGCGACGGCCGACAAGCCCAACGCGGGCTGCGTGCTCGTCAAGCCCCGCCACTACGTGGCCGTGAACCTGGGGGAGCGGAAGATGGAGGGCCACGAGGTCGCGACGCTCGCGGAGCTGTTGCAGAGCGGCGCGTTCGCGCAATCGCACGCCGCGCGGCGCGGCCGCTGCGCGGGGCGGCGCGTCGGCGCGCTGCTGCTGAGCGACAACGCGTCGGCGACGCGCGTGCTCCTGGGCGCGGTCGCCGTGAACCCCTGGGGCGTCGAGGACTGCGCGGCGGCGCTGCGGAACGTGCTGGCGATGCGGCCGCGCGAGCGCCTCGCGCGCCACGCCAAGGACGCGGAGTTCCTCCTGCGGTCGACGACGGCGAAGTGGGCCTACCGCGTGCTCCAGGACTTGAAGGCCATCGCCAAGGACGAGAACCGCATGCACGCGACGCACGCGGGTTTGGGGCTCGGCTTCCGGATCCTCGGCATGCGGTCGGGCTTCGACGCGCTCGCCGTGGACCGCGTCGCGCGGGCCTACCGCGGCGCGTGCCAGAACGAGTGCGCCGGCGGGTCGCGCTTGATCGTGCTCGACTACGGCGGCACCTTGGTGCCCGACGCGGCCGCGGACGTCGTCGACCCGGTGGCCGCGTACGCGATCGCCAAGGGCGAGAAGCGGTCGCCGAAGCCCGCGCGGGACGTGGTGGTGGTCTTGGACGCGCTCTGCCGCGACCCGCGCAACGTCGTGTTCGTGGTGTCGGGCCGCGAGCGCGTCGACCTGCTCGACGGGCTGTGCGGCCGCGACGAGAACGCGAATTTGGGGTTGGCCGCGGAGCACGGCTTCTTCGTGCGCTGGCCCAAGGGCCTGCGGGACCACGCGCCGGAATTCCACGCGACGGCGGGGTCGCCCAAGGTCGCGGAGCACCGCGCGCTCGTCGACCGCGGCGAGGCGCTCGCGGCGGCGGCCGACGCGCCGCCGGCGCCGGCGTCGTCGCCGCCGGGGTCGCCCAAGTCCGCCAAGCAGGCGGAGCTCGTCCGCGAGGAGGACTGGGATCTGGCCGTGCCGGCGCACGCGCGCCACGCCGACGACTGGCGCGCGCCGACGCTCGCGCTCATGGACATGTTCGCGCAGCGGACGCAAGGCACGTACGTCGAGACGCACGAGTCGTGCCTCGTCTGGCAGTACCGCGACGCGGACCCGGACTACGGCGAGATGCAGGCCGCGGAGCTCGAGGCGCAGCTCCGGGTCGTGCTCACGCCCTTTGCGAGCCAGGTGTCCGTGCTCCGGGGCGAGAACCCGAGCCGCGGCGGCTACGTCGAGGCGCGGCCCGCGGGCATGGACAAGGGCGCGCTGCTGCAGCGCGTCCTGCGGGCCCTCGACGCCGCGGGCCGGCCGGCGGACTTCGCGCTCGTCGTCGGCGACGACGCGTCCGACGAGCCCATGTTCGACGCGCTCCACCGCTGGCTCGCGCCCGCGGGCCAGGCGCCGGCGCGCTTCAAGGGCCGCGCCTTCAGCGTCTGCATGGGCAAGAAGCCCTCGGGCGCCGAATCCTACGTCGACACGCACGACAACCTCGTCGAGCTGCTCCAGGCGCTCGCGCGCGTGTCGAACCGCGGCGCGCGCTACTACAGCAGCCACGACTTCTCGGAGCAGTACGCGCCGCCGCCGGCGCCGGCGCGGCCGCCGCCCGTCGCCGAGGGCGAGCCGGACTCGCCGCCGACGCCCGCGGAAAACGCGCCGGGCGCCGCCTTCGGCCGGTCGCTGTCCATGCCCGCGTTCGCGGCGGTCAACGCGCCGCCGCGGCCCCGACGGGCGCCCAAGAGCAAGGTCCCCTCCTGGGTGAGCTTCCAGGACGCCTTCAAGCTCCCGGGCGTCGCCGCGCCCGGCGAGGCGCCCATCCCCGAGGACTCCAACGACGAGAACCAGGAGGAGGACGACGCGGCCATGTTCTTCTAGGCGCCGCCGCCCCTGCCCCACTTAATCCTCGTGGTCATCGCTTCGGAGGAAGGGGATGAGCACGCGCGTTCGTCGCACGTAGGCCGGGTACTCGGCGGGGTAGAACGCGCGGAGCGTCGCCTCCTCGAAGGGGACGCGGTCCGCGAAGAACCGCCACGACGCGGCCGCGTACGCGACGAAGCAGAGCGGGTTCGCCAGCACGACCTGCGTGCCGACGGACCACCAGAACCAGCCCGTGTAGCTCGGGTGCCGCAGATGCGCGTAGATGCCGTGCGTGACGAGCCGGTGCCGCGGGTCCTTGGCGATCATGATGCGATGCGCGAAATGCTCGCCGCACGTGACCATGGCCGCGACGCGCGCGCCGTGGCCCAGGAGCACGACGGCGAGGCCGAGCGCGAGGAGCGGCTTTGACGATTTGAGTCCGGGGGAAAAGTAGGCCTCGAGCCAGAACTCGACCATCGCCGCCGCGGCCGCGTAGCCATAGGCCGCGCTGTGGTTCAGGAGCCAGCTGTCGTAGGACACGTCCGTCCACTTGTAGCGCGCCGTCGTCAGGAATTCCGCGGCGTGGAAGCCGCTGAGCGCGAGGACGTAGCAGCACCAGCGCAGCAGGCACATCTGCATCGGCAGCGCGCCGACGGCGAGCTGGACGAGGAGCGTGAGGTGGACGCCGAAGACGCAGCCGAGGAAGAGGCCGGCGCAGCCGCTGCGCGCGAGGCCGTGCCTCGCGCCGAAGGGGTCGCTGCGCGCGGCGATCCACTCCACGAGGTCCGGATCGTTGAGAGAGCGGTCCATTTTTGCGCGGCTGTGGACTTCAGCGAACGGCATCATTAGCTTCGTGCAGCCCGCTTGCAGCCCACCATCGAGGCCGATGGCGACTCTCGCGGACACGCTGCGCCCGTCGACGGACAAACAAACGAACGCGCTCCGGTCGCGGCTCGACGGCCTCGGCGCCGAGGGCGCCGACGCGATCCAGCAGATCCGCGAGATCAACGGCAGCTTTCCCGGCTGGCGCTGGATCGAGGAGGTCGTCGAGGGCGACGACGAGGGCGACGAGGACGAGGACACGAGCACGCGCTACGTGCACATCTGGGTGAAGCTCGCGCCGGGCGTCGAGGCGAAGGATGTCGTGTTTCGCGCGAAGAAGGGCGCGACGAACGTCGTCGGGTTGACCGTCGGCGGCGAAGTGGTCTTCGACGACTCGATGCGGCTCAACAGCGACGTCGACGGCCACGACTCCGAGTGGACCATCGAGGCCGACGACCGGCGCGGCGGCTGCCGGTCCGTCCACATCACGCTCACGCGCTGCAAGGCCGTCAAGTACTACGACTGGGGCCGGCCGTTCCGAAACCTCAAGGACCTCGAGGCCAAGAAAGTGCCGCTCCTCCGCAAGGCGGCCTTCGGCGACGGGGTCAGCGTCGCGCCGGCGCCGGCGCCGGCGGCCAAGAAGAAGAAGAAGCGCGCCGTCAAGAAGGAGGTGATCCTGGAGGAGGGCGAGGACTTCCGGCCCGAGGTCTTCGCGCCGCCGCCGAAGCCCAAGCCCCGCGTGGGCGACTGGTACGGCGTGCCCGTGTCCGACGCGGGCGGCGCCTGGTCCATCGTCACGGGCCGCGCCGCGGCGAAGACGGAGTCGCACCTCGTGGCGCGGCCGAGGAAGGCCGCGGCGGCGGCGGCTCCGGAGGCCGCGTCTTCGGCCGCGGCGCCGTCGCGCGCGGCCGCGGCCGTCGGCGACGCGACCTGCGCGGCCGTCGAGGAGGCCCGCGCCGCGGCCCGCGACGCGCCGCCGGAGGACGAGGAGGAGGACGAGGCGATCGGCAAGGCGCTCTTTCCCGCGCGCGTCTTCGACCCGCTGTTTTCCCTGGGCATCACCTTCGACGAGGACACGCTCGAGGTGCTCGGCGTCGCCCGCGACGGCCAGGGCTTCCAGACCGGCGTTTTGGTGGGCTGGCGCGCGGTCTACGTCGGCGAGACGCGCGCGCCGCTCGGGTCGCTCCAGCAGCTCATCAACGAGCTCACGGCCGCGCGCCAGGAGCAGCGGCGGCTCGCCGTCGTCTTCGAGGGCGACGCGCGGGAGTAACTTACTTAGAAGCCCCCCGGCGGCGCGATGAACAGGGCGACGTGCGCGCAGACCTCCTGCGGCGCGCGGCGGCGGAACTTGGCCTCGACGACCTTGTCGACGACGCTCGCGAGGATTTCGCGGTGCTTTTTGACGAGGGCATCGTATCCGCCCGCGGCGACAATCTTGTCGTGGTATGCCCAGGTGGCTTCGTAACTTCGAAGATCGTTGTCTTCCCACATGCACAGGGCGGAATTGCGGCGCCAGTCTTCGGGCACGATCATGGGAACACGGTGTTGAAGCAACAAACGGAGCATGTGGCGGCAACCATCCCTGACGGCATAACGATACGAGCGCTCACAGTTTGGACCCGCTCCCGCGGCGAGCAACACCTTCACGGTTTCATGTTGTTTTGAAAGAACCGCGAACACGAGAGGCGTGTTTTGTGCACCGTCGAAAAGTGGGGCAAGGGTGCGCTTATTGACATCCGCCCCCGCTTCTATCAGAATCCGGACGATTCCCACGCCACTGCATCTGGCGACACACGCATGATGTAGCGGCGTCCAACCATTTTCATCATCTTCAGCGGCGCTCACATCCACACCGGAAGCAATGAGTGCGACAACATCGTCTTCGCGGCCCTCACAAACCGCATCAAACAGGTCACTCTCCATCTGTATCCACGGACGTAAAGAGTACCGCGGGGCGCGTTGGTGGGCGCCCGCGCGCCCGTCCCGCCGTGCCGACCCGGCCCACTGAATCGTGTTGTGGAGGTCACGGTCAGCGACTCGAGCAGGAGCCTGCTCCTGAGTCGAAGCCTAGTCGAGGCGGATCAAGTCAGGCCTCCAGACATGCACTTTGCGAGCTCGACCCCATACCCCACCCACAAAACAAAGAATCTCATTCACTCATACAGCAGCAACCCCGCCGACGAGGACGCGTTGGCGTCGACGCCCAGGGCGACGTCGTGGGCGCTGTAGAACGCGCGCATGCGGGACCGCGCCTGCTGCGCCTCGCGGTCCGAGTAGGACTTGGACCGCGCGTCCGCCCTGCTGTCGCCGTGCGTCGCGACGAGGGCGTCGACGACGCCCGCGGCGTAGTCGAGGCCCGGCCGCGCGCGGCAGTAGACGGGGAGCCACGCCGGGTAGCCGTAGCCGAGCGCGTTGAGGTCCGCGTCGAGGAGGTCGTAGAGGCACCGGTAGGCCGCGGGCGTGTAGAGCACGGCGAAGAACTCGAGGACGTCGACGCGGCGGCCGACGGCGGCGCCGGGCAGGGGCCGCGGCACCATGTCCGGGAATTTCCGCGCGTGAGCGCGCTCGATCGCCGGCGACGCGGCCGCGAGGCCGTTCTTGCGCGCGACGCGCGCGAGCCGCGGCAGGTCGAAGCCCGGGTTCAGCACGACGTCGTCCAACACGACGAAGACCCAGTCGAAGCGCAGGTCGTCGACGAAGGACGGGAGCACGTGCTTCATCTGGTGC
Source organism: Aureococcus anophagefferens (assembly GCF_000186865.1). Taxonomy (NCBI): domain Eukaryota; class Pelagophyceae; order Pelagomonadales; family Pelagomonadaceae; genus Aureococcus; species Aureococcus anophagefferens. The sequence continues at coordinate 716,243 of NW_008705578.1, forward strand.
ACGTACCCATTTCCCGCCGTCGCCGCGCGCACGACGCTGCAGACGGCGCCCAGGGGCGGCTCGGACGCTCGGCCGTCGAGGGGGCCGTCCAGCGCCTCGTCGAGGTCCGCGTCCTCGCCGCAGCGCCGCCACGTGAGCGCGAGGCACCGCCGCGGCCGCACCGCGCGCCAGTTCCGCCGCACGTTCGCCGCGCGGCGCGCGTCGAGCACGCCGGGCACGACGAGCAGCACGTTCGGCGTCTGCGCCGTCCGCGTCGTCGTCGCCCGCGGCGTGTCGCCGGCCGCGCAGCGCCGCACGGACGCGGACCGCCGCTTGGCTTCCGCCTCGCTCACGTTCGCGGGCGGCGGTCGCGGCGGCGGCGGCGGCCGCCGGCGCCGGACCTTCTTTCGTCGCGGCGGCGGCATCGGTGCCGCCGGTGGGTTGGCGTCCGCGGCGGGCGGCGGCGCCGCGGCCGCATCCGCTGCGGGTGGCGGCGGCGGCGGCGGCTCATACGGCTGGCTGTCGCGGTCCTCGAAGGCCTGCAGCAACTCCGCGAGGTTCAGCGGCGCCGGCGCTTCCGCCGCCGCGACCAAGGCGAGGAGCAGGCGCCAGTGCATGTTATTTGCTTCTCATCAAGGGGCTGCCCATGCTCAATAGCTCAATGATGGGTCAATCAGCCAAAGCTGCCTCTCCGAACATACGATGTCTGAGGCGGGGCAGCCCTCTGACGCGGGGCAGGCGGACAGGGAGGCAGCGTTGGCACCGTCGATCTCACCCGCGGCCCGTCGGTCGTCGACGGGCGGGCAGCTCCTGCTCTTCGCGCGGCGCATGAGCGCGCGGCGGCTGTCCTGGGTCGACGTCGCGGACCTGGAGCTCGACGACGCGCCGATCCCAAACGCGAGCGACTCCGACGTCGCGTGCACCAAGTGCTGGGCGAGACCGGGGCGCATTCTCGGCCGCCTGTCGCCCTGCGAGCTGTGCGGCCGCCAGTTCTGCGGCGCGCACCTCTCGAGCGCGCCGACGTCGACGCTGCTCGAACGCGCGACGCGGCGGGCCCCGTCCTGGTGCGACTGCTGCGCGCTCGAGATGTCGGCCAAGGAGGCGGCGCTGCGCGTCGAGCGCGCCGTCGTCGCCGCGACCATCGCCTCGATACCGAACGGCCCGCTCCCGGCGTGGGGCGGCGCCCGCGAGGCGGACGATTCGAAGAGCAAGGCGCTCCGCGTGCTGAAGGCGGCGGGAAAGATCGCGGAGTGGGCGCCCGGCGTGCCCGCGGCGGCGAGGTCCGCCGTCGTCGGCGCTCGGAACGCGCGCGCCGCGGGCTACGTCGGCCTCGGCCTCGTCCTGCTCCACAAGGAATTGGTCGAACTCCTCGGCGCGTTCCACGCGGGCGCCCCGGGCGTCGTCGAGGGGCCCTTCGTCATCGCCGACGCCTGCGTCCAGCTCTACTACGCCGCCGCGGCCGTGCGGCGGCGGCGGATTCGGAAGCCGCTCGACGCGGTCTTCGACGAGACCGCTCCCGAGGCCGCCGAAGCGGCGATCCCCGGCGACGTCGCGGCCGCGATCTTCGCCGCGGCGCCCTTCGCGCTCGTCTACGCCGCGGCGGCGACGCCGGCGGAGGCGCACCGCCTCGCGCGGCTCGGCGACGGCTCCGCGCTCGTCGCCGAGGGCGCCGGCTGGCGCCTCTTCCACCGCCGCGACGGCGGCGGCCGCGCGGCGCGCGTCGTGCTCGCGCTCCGCGCGGGCGACGACGCCGTGACCTGCGGCCTGCGGTCGACCCAGTTCGAGGACGGCGCGCGGGCCTGCGGCGCGGCGGTGGCATCGGCCTACGGTGTCTTCAACGAGGCACACGGCGCCGTCGCGGCGCTTTTGGCGGCGGACGGCGCGCCGCGGCTTCTTGTTGTGGGCCACGGCGCCGCGGGCGCCGCCGCGGGCCTCGTCGCGCTCCAGCTGCGGCCCCTCGCGCCGGACCGCGTCCGCGGCGTCGCCTTCGGCGCGCCGCCGTCCTGCGAGCCGAGGCTGGCGGCCGCGGCCGCGGCCTGCGTGGTGCACGTGGGCCTCGGCGACGACGTCGCGCCGCGCTTTTCGAGGAGGGCCGCCGCGGCGGCGCTCCGCGACCTCGCGGCGGCGGACTTCCACGCGGACCGCGAGGCCGACGCGCGCGCCGTCGCCGCGCGCGCGCTGGAGCTCTGGCCGCCGCGGCGCCGCACGGACTCGCGCGTCGGCGCGATCCGCCGCCGGCTCTCGTCCCTCGGCGCGGCCCCCGAGGAGGAGGCGAAGGCGCCGCCGCCGCCGCCGGACGACGGCGACGACGTCGACCTCGTCGTCGCCGGCGAGCTCGTCCACGCGTTCCGCTGCCACGGCCGCTGGATGCTTTCCGCCGTCGACCGGAGTTTTTACGACGGCGTCGTCTGGAGCGCGCGCGCGGTCAGCGACCACTACCGAGAATCGTACCACGACGCGCTCCGAGCCTGCGCGCGGCGCCGGGCCATGGACCCGCCGGCCGTGGCGCCGCCGCCCTGGGAGACCGCGCGCGACACGTGCAAGGTCTGCGAGAACCGGTTTACGTGGGAGTCGACGTCCGACTCCGCGGCGCAGCGCGCCTTCGACACGCACCGGTGCAAGCACTGTGGCGCGCTCGTCTGCGACGCGTGTTCTCGAGGGAGAGAGCCTTTGTTTCACGCGGCCATCTTCCACGCGGCGCGCATCTGCGACGCGTGCCGCGTGAGCACGTCGTTTTAATGCTTATATCACTAGCCGATGCCGGCGTCGCGGATCGCATTCCGGAGCGTGATGTTCGGCGTCAGGTGCTTGTGGGCCAGAGACAGGTTGGTCTGCGGCGACGTGTCGTGCGTTTCGAGCCATCTCGCGATGGCGGCGCGTTCGTACGAGTGGCCGTCGGCGAGGACGACGGGATCGAGCATCGGCTCACAGGTGATGGGACACATAAATGTCTCCGGAACAGAGTTCAGCCGCGCCTCGCGCGCCGCCTGCACCCGAGCTCGAGCGGCGTCGAGGCTCGTCGCCAGCGCCGCGAGGCCCGCGAGGTCGAGACCGTCGAGGTCGTCGCACGCGAACCGACGCGACTCGGCGCGCATGGCCTCGAATGCAGCGTTCGCGGCCTCCAAAGCCTCCGTCGCGTCGGACACGTGCTCGACTAGCGTGATCGAGTCTGCGCGCGCCTCTAGGAGCTGTTGCTCCCATGCCGTCGCGCGCGCGTCAGCGGCGTCGCGCTCGCGCTCAATCTTGGCCGCCTGCATCTGCCATGCCGCAATGGTGCCCAAAGCGGCATTGTACTGGCACTCGAGCTCGGGTGAGCCGACCGTGCCCACGCGCGGGTGCGCCTCTTCAAGCCGTTTGAGTAATTTCTTTTTTTGTTCCGCGGCGCATTCACGTTCGCGCGCAAACATTTCAGAGTCTGCAATACGCATTTTTGCGTTCTTCTTGACCATGCGCTCCAACATCGCCGCGCGAGCCACGGCGTCGTCGCGCTCGCGCTCGAGCGTGGCGACGACAGCCTCGTGGGATTCGACTTCATCGGACGTCGCCGCAGCCGGCGAGGCGACAGCGGGCGGCGGTGGGGCGCGCGCGCTGGGTGGCACCGCGACAGCGGGCGGCGGTGGGGCGGGCGCGCTGGGTGGCGCCGCTGCGCTGCCGCGGCCGTCCGGCGGCGTCTCTCGCTGCCTCCACGCCACGGACGTCGCGACCACCGCACACTGCTCCTCCGAGAGCCTCGGCGAGAGGCGTCCAAACTGCATTCCCTTTGGAAGCAAGGTCAGCTTCGGGCATACGTCCCACTCTAGTACCCTCAGCGCGGGCAGTTCAGAGAGTGCGTCTGGAAGCGCAGTCAATTTCCTGCAGAGAAGCACCGAGAGACTTTTCAGCGCACGAAGCCTGCCGATCGTCTCGGGGAGCGCGGTCAAGTGGCTTGAGCTCAGATCCAATCTCTGCAGCGCGGTGAGCTTGCCGATCGACCCCGGCAGCGTCGCGTGTGGAAAGCCCTGCAGGTCGAGAGCCAGGACTCTTCCTTGATCGTTGAGCGTGACGCGTTCATACCCAGTCCGAATGGCACCGCTTTTAGTTTTGCCAGGCTTAAACGGAGCCCACGCCTTTCTTAGATCAAGAAGCGCCGCGGCGTCTCCGGGGTCAACCTCCATTCTCTGGCGTGTTAGGCGCGATGACTACTCTCCATGCTCGGCGCGCTTCGAAGCTCGCGGAAAGATCAGTTCAGCTGCTGTTCATCATCTTTGGGCAGCCATTCTTTGGGCGAATCCGGACAATGATGCTCCGCCTTCTCGCTGCTTCGAGCGTGCTCGCGTTGGCCGATGCTCACGGCGCTCTAGTGACGCCTCGCTCGCGCAACGCCGTCGACTTTGAGGAGATCACGAACAACGCGTCCGCGGGCATCCACAATGTCTGGGCGCAGTGCTCCAACATCACCGGCGCGCCCTGCAACAATGGGCAGGCGACCTACTGGTACAGCCAGGGTTGCTTCATCGGCTGCGACGAGTGCGACCACGTGAGCGGCCGCCGCCAGACGGATCTTTGCAACTCGGGCTTCGTCGGCCAGCTCCCGGACCACGCCATCTCCGTGAACCGCGACCAGGTCCGCGATTCAAAGTACGACATCTACCGGCACAACCCCTGGCGCGCGCCGGGCTTCGCGCCCGTCGCCGACGCCTGCGGCCTCGCCGGCGGCACGCCCTGGGCGTCGATGGCGCCGGAGGAGGGGCAGTACGTCAACACGACGCACGCGCGTCACGGCATGAAGGGCACGTCGCTGCCGCCGCTCGACACGGGCACGGTGTGGACCGCCGGCGGCGAGGAGCCCGTCGTCTTCGCGGTCAAGTTCAACCACGGCGGCGGCTACTCCTATCGCCTCTGCCCCGCGGACGAGGAGCTCACGGAGGCCTGCTTCCAGAAGCATCCTTTGGACTTCGCGCCGAAGCAGGCGCTCCTCTTCCCCAACGGGTCGACGATCGACGTGTCCGCCTCGGCGGTCTTCGTCAACGAAGGCACGTCTCCCGCCGGTTCGATGTGGACGCGCGTCGCGCTCTCGGCCGCCGGCCTCGGCCCGCGGTGCGCGTGCGACCTCGACAACGACTACAATCCCGGCGACTTCTCCTGCGGCTGCAAGATGGGCGAGCAGGTCGACTCCTGCGTGACGGCGGGCAACTGCTCGCTCGGCCACTGCGAGCCCTGCCCGGAGACGGCCGGCAGCGACTGCAGCCGCTGCGACAACCCGCCGATCCACCCCTGGGGCCGGTCCTCGTTCCCGCAGCCCTGCGACGACGCGTGCCTCGCGGAGTCGCCGTCCGTGCTCGACCATGTCATCGTGCCCGAGACCATCAAGCCCGGCAAGTACGTCCTCGGCTTCCGCTACGACTGCGACTCCACGGCCCAGGTCTGGTCCAACTGCGCCGACATCACCATCGTCGCCGCGTGAAGGTCCCCTCTCTCTCACTCTCATCTCTCACTTACATCGCCCACTCTCCCTCTCATCTCTCCCTCTCACTCTCACACCGCCGCGGAACCCGCGATCGTCGCCGCGTGAAGATCCCCTCTCACACCACCACCGCGGAACCCGAGTTAAAATCACCCCTTGGCGAGGTCCCGGCAGATGGCGTCGAGGTTCGCGGCGAAGGCCTCGAGGGAGAACTTCTCCTGGACGCGCTTCCGGCCGCGCGCGCCCATGGCCTTGCGCCGGTCGTCGTCGCTCAAGAGCGCCTCGATGGCGTCGGCCCAGGCCTGCGGGTCCTGGGGCCGGAGGAAGCCCGTCTCGCCGCTCACGACGGACTCGAGGGGCCCGCCGGAGTCGACGGCGAGCACCGGCGTCCCCGCGTACATGGCCTCGAGAGGCACGATGCCGAAGTGCTCCTTGTCCGGCGTGTACAGGAGGACGTCCGCGCGGCGGAGGAGCGCGGCCTTCTCCGCCGCGGGCACGGACCGCTTCTGGAGCACGCGGTCCGCGATGCCGAGCCGCTTCGCCAGCGCCTCCAGCTCCGCGGCGTGCTCGACGTTCTCCGGGAGGTCCGCGTCGTAGCCGCCGGCGACGACGAGCAGGACCCGGCGCCGGACGGGCTCCGGGAGCTTCGCGACGGCCTCGAGCGCGAGGCCGACGCACTTCTTCCGCTCGAAGCGGTTGATGGAGAGGAGCACGAAGAGGGGCGAGGACGCTCCGGGCGACGCGCGTCGTCCGCCGGCGGGCGCCGTCCAGGGCGGCGCGGCGGCCGCGGCCGCGTCCTGGTCCTCGAGGTTCAGGGCCGGGTAGAGCACGGCGGGCTCGACGCCGCGCTTCGCGAGGCGCGAAAAGGCCGCGCGGAAGGTCGCGGCCGTGAATTTCGAGTTGACGACGACCGCGTCGGCGCAGCCCGTCGTCGTCTCCTCGGCCCAGTCGAGCGGCAGCCGGTAGAGCCGCTTGAGCCGCGACTCCCGCGACGCGCAGAGGAGCTTGTCGGGGTAGTGGCAGTAGAAGAGCGTCCCCTTGGGCGCCGCGAGGCGCAGCAACGGGAGACAGATGGACACCTGGTCGACGATTATCACGTCGTACGCGCGCCGCCGCGTCGCCGCTATGTACAAAGCCGCGTAGCACATGCGCAGGTAGGCGCAGGCCGCGTAGCAGCGCCCGAGCACGCGCTTCGGCAGCCAGTCGCCGACGCAGACGACGGCGAGCGTGCCGTCGCGCGTCTCCTCGAAGCAGTGGCCGGCGTCGTGGTGCGCCGTGTAGAGCACGACGCCGTGGCCGCGCTTCTGCAGGCCCACGGCCGCGTCGACGATGAGCCGCTCCGCGCCGCCGATGCCCAGGTCCGGGTGCACGAAGGCGATGCGGAGCTGGGCGGGGAGCGGGGTCGCCGTCGGCGTCGGCTTGCGGCGCGGCTGCATGGCGAGCGCGACGACGACGACGGCGATGGCCGCCGCGACTGCCGCGGCGTTGTGGAAGCCATTGGCGAAGGCTAAAGCGGCGAGCAGGAGCGCGACCTGCGCGACGCCGTCGGCGAGCTCGAGGTCGATCATGGTTTTGCCGGATCTACACGCCGGCGAGGTCCATCGCGTCTCAGCTCGAGGTCAAAGTTGCACGTCATTGAAGGGGGGTTTCAGCTCTCTAGCTCGGCCTGCCCATCGATTCGCTCTCGCGTTCAAAGCGAGTCCGTCGTCGTCATGCGGTCGCTCTTGCTGCTGCTCGTCGCAGCTTTCGCATCTGCCGCGGATGAGAACCTGCGGCTGGCCGATTTGCTCGAACAGGCCGGCATTCCCATGCCCGAGGTTGCCGACCCCGTCGCCGGCACGCAACTCCAGCATGTGCGGCTGCCGGCAGCCGAAGTCATGAAGCAGTGGCGCGCCGCCGGCTCGCCGAAGGACAAGGTCGCGGAGATCAACATGACCACGGTCTTCTCGGCGACGCGGCGGAGCAACCAGTTCGTGATCCCGATCACGATGCGGTTCCCCGTCGAGGGCGACGTCGGCCTCTCGCAGCCCATCGAGAACAGCGCGCAGGCGATCACGGGCGTCCTGATGTACACGGCGGTGCTCGGCCCCGACGCGGACATCCCGACGGGTTTCCTCAGCGGCTACCAGTACGCCGGCTTCAAGAGCGGCGCGGTGCTCGTCGACGACGGCTCCTTCGTCTTCGACACGCAGGGCCACGACTTCGTCCAGCCCGTGACGCCCGTGTCGCGGGGCGCGGGCACGTTCTTCGACGTCGACTCGGGCGAGCTCCCGGGCGTGACCTGCGGCGCCGTCGGCGTCTACTGCTGCGCGGCCTACGGCCCCAACGGCACCGTCGCGGCCGAGAACAGCACGACGCCCTGCTCCACGCTCGTGCGCGACGCGGTCTACGGCCTCGTCTACCGCCGCACCATCGTGAGCCTCGTGCCCGACGACGAGCAGGCGTGAGGGCGGGTCGATATTACCTTTTGTAAACCTCGTCCAATGATGGTGCAATCCTCCGTCTAGGCCATGCGCGTCGAGGAGCGCACGCCCATGGAGGTCGAGAGCACTGGCACCGAGGCGCTCCCGGAGCATGCGGAGACGCAGCGGCCGCCGCGGCGGCCGTCCCCGATCAGCCTCGCGCGGCAGCCCTCGGCGCAGTGGGATTCCAAGGAGGAGGGGGCGAGCGGGGCGCGGCGGGATTCGAAGGAGTCGCCGGCGAGCGCGGAGCGGCGGGATTCGAAGGAGTCGCCGGCGAGCGGGACGCCGCAGCGGCGGCTGTCGGCCGCGATCAAGCGCAAGTTGACCCCGGCGCCGCAGCGGAACTACGACTTCTTCGACGTCGACGACGAGTACATGCGGCTCGAGGAGGAGGGCACCATTTCCGAGCGCGCGCCGTTCCCGGCGCAGGACGAAACGCGCTGCCCCGTGTTCAACCCGAACGCGAACTGGCGCCTCGGCTGGGACGGCTACATGCTCGTGCTGGTGACGTTCGTCTTCTTCGTGACGCTGTTCGAGATCGCCTTCGTGAACAGGGGCGAGTACTGGGACGGCTTGTGGACCATGAACCGGCTCGTGGATCTGAGCTTCTTCGGGGACATGGTGCTCACGTTCAACACGGGCTACTACAACTGGCGCGAGAACCGGTGGTACATCGAGCGGAGCCAGATCGCGGCCCACTACCTGCGCTTCTGGTTCTGGCTCGACGCCGTGAGCTTGATGTACCGGGACCGGCTGCCGCTGCCGAGCCAGGTCGCGATCCTCCGGCTCATTCGCCTGATCCGCCTCGTGCGGCTCATACGAATCGCCAAGGCGCCGCGGATCATCGAGCGGTGGAACCGCTACATGACGCTGTCGTTCAAGATGCAAGTGATCATCAAGTACATGTTCGCCTTGGTGGTCACCCTCAGCGTCCTGTGGCCGGAACGATTTTAGAGAGCTTCTGACCGGGAAAACGACGAAAAATCGTCACCGACACATTTGGTAGGTCACCCTGCACCTCGAGGCGTGCCTCATTCGCCTCGCCCACGGCGTCGAGAGGGGCGACCGGAGGAACCAGGACACGAACAGCTACCTGCGGTGGTGGGTCATCGAATGGCGCGGCGCGAACTTCAACGACAACTGGGCGCTCTACGTCGACTGCCTCGACTGGGCCGCGAAGACCATGCTCGGCGAGTCGGCCTACCAGACGACGGGCGAGGGCTTGCTGAGCGTGTCGTGCAACGTCATCGGCGTCGCGTTCGTCGCGTTCCTCTTCGGCGACCTCACGAACATTCTATGTAATCTGGACCCGGCGTCGAACGAGTTCAAGCAGACCGTGGACAACCTGAACAAGTTCATGGCCGACAAGCGGTTCCCGCTGGCCGCGCGCGTCCCGCTGCGCGAGTATTTGTTACATTCCGAGGCGCTCTTCAAGAACAAGTTCCACGCGCGGCTCATCGACAAGCTGAGCCCGAACCTGCAGGAGCTCGTGGCCCACCTCCAGCTCGGCCACAAGGTGGTCCGCGTGACCTTCTTCTCCTACGCGCGGCAGTGCACGCTCGGCATCGTCGTCGGGCGGCGGCTCAAGATCCGCGCGGTCGACGGCGGCGGCGACGACGGCGGCGAGCGGCGCGACGCGACGATCGTCGGCCTTTTAGGGGACATGCGCTACGACGTGCGCTACGACGACGGGTCCGTCGAGCACGGCGTCGCGCACGCGCGCATCTCCGTGCAGGACGAGGAGGTCGCGATCCAGAAGGCCGTCTCGGCCATGGAGATCGCGACGAAGCTGCTCGTCACCCAGATCGCGCACGCGATGGAGATGGCCATGTTCATGGCCGGCGACTACATCGTGCGCCACTCCGTGTCCTTCTGCGACACCATGTACCTCGTCGACGCGGGCAAGGTCATGACCTTTGGCCGCGAGGTCACGGCGCCCTTCGCGCTGTCCGTCGTCGAGGACGGCGACTCCTTCGGCGACAAGGAGATCGCGACGCTCGTCGCGGGCCACGGCGCGCGCGCGGCCTGGTTCAACGCGCGCGCGACGCGCATGTCCTACTGCTACGTGCTCGGCGGCCGCGTCTTCGTGAAGCTCATCAACCGGCCGGGCTTCGAGAACTTTCTGAAGTCCATCTCCCGCTACGGCACGTGGTACAACTTCAAGCTCAACGTCGTCAAGGCCATGCGCTCCGGCGAGCTCGCGGCCGTCGCGAAGCTCGCGCGGCCGCCGGCCGAGGCCGCGGCCGAGGAAATCCGCCGCGGCGAGGCCGCGCGCGTCGAGGCCGCCGTCGGCGCCGTCGTGGGCAAGCTCGCGGACGCCATGGCCGCGCGCTTCGACGACCTCCAGCGCAGCGTCGACGCGCGCTTCGCGGCCCTCGAGGCCAAGCTCGACGCCGCGGCCGCGCGCGTCCCCAGGGCGGGCGACGACGACGCCGCGCCCTCCGTCTATTGTTCGCTGTAAGGGTTCAAGTTGACCTTCATGTTGACGCTCTCAAGAGGTTATTTTAAAGGTTATTGTTTCCAGCGTAAGGTTCACCTTAACTTCAAGTAACTTGGTTGATGCTCCCAACGGGAACTCAAGGAGCAGTGATGGGCCGCGGAGAGCGAGGTCGCGGCTACCGCGGAGCGCGAGGTCGTGGCTACTCCCGCGGTCGCCGCGACCGCAGCCGCGGCACTGACAATACGCGGAGCAGCGACCTCGCTCGACGCGTGCTCTGCCTGCACGGGTCCGAGCAGACCGCGACCCTCTTCGCGCAGCGGCTGGCGCCCCTGGCGAAGCGCTGCGGCGACAACCTCGTCTTCGTCGACGCGCCGCACGCGCTGCCGCTGCGCGAGGGCCAGGCCGCGTCGCTCGGCTGGTGGCGCCGCGACGGGAGCGGCTTCGACGAGGGCCTCGACGTCGTCCGGCGCGCGTGGCGCGAGCTCGGGCCCTTCTCGGGCCTGCTCGGCTTCTCGTCGGGCGGCGCGCTCGCCGTCGCCGCCGCCGCGCGCGGGCTCCCGGGCCTCGAGGCCCTGCTCGTCGCCGGCGCGCCGCGGCGGCCGGAACTCGACGACGTCGGCGCCGCGCCGTGCGCCGCGCTCCTCGTCGCGGGCCGCGGCGACGCGCTCGTGCCGCCCGAGGACACGCTCGCACTCCTGCCCGGCGCGGAGCCCTACGTCCACGACAAGGGCCACTGCCTGCCCTGCCGGGCGCGCGACGTCGACGCGTACCTGGCCTTTTTCAACGCGGGCGCCGCCGCGCCGCCGCCGGCCGCCGAGCCGCCGACGCCGCTGCCGGCCGGTGCCACGCCGCTGCCCGCGTCGCCGCCGGCGCCGCCGGCGCCGGCCGTCGGGCCGCCGCCGCCGTCTCCGGCCGACGGGCCGCCGCTGCCGCGGCCGCCTCCGGCGACGTCCGCGCCGCCGGAGCCGCCTCAACCGCCGCGGCCGCCGCCGGAAGCGGTCGACGCGGCCACCGCTGAGGCGCGCGGGGAAGAGATCGAGGCGCTCGCGGCGATTTACGGGGACGACTTCGAGCGGTGCGGCGCCTGGGGCGCGAAGATCCGCCTGGACAGCGAGCACTTCGCCGACGATATCTTTCTGACGGTAGCCATGCTCGGCGCGTACCCGGCGGTCGGCGGCCGCCTGAAGTTCGGCGTCGAGTCCATGCTGAGCCTCCTCGACCTCCCGACGCGCGTGTCGTCGGCCATCGCGCGCGCGGCGGCCGCGGCCGTCGCCGACGACCTCGCGGCCGGCGAGCCCTGCGTGTTGGCGGCGGTGCAGGGCGCGAACGACTTCCTGGCCGCCGGCGACCCCCGCGACACCGCCGCCGCCGGCGACGACGCGGACGGCGCGACCGCGGACGACGACGCCTCGAGCGCCGGCGAGGAGGACGACGACGACGCCTCCGCCGCCGCGGGCGTCGACGCCGCGGTGACGTCCGCGGAGATCGCGGACTACCGCGCGGCGGCGACGGCGGCGTTGCGGCGGCGGGCGCCCGCGGCGGCCGGCGCGCCGCCGTCGCGGCACCGCGGCGCCTGGGAGCTCGTCGTCGGCGTCGTCGGCAAGCCGTCGGCGGGCAAGTCGACGTTCTTCAACGCCGTGACGCGGTCGACGGGCGCGCTCGCGGCCAAGTGCGCGGCCTACCCCTTCACGACCATCGACCCGAACGTCCGCGAGGGCCTCTTCGCCTGCGGGGACCGCGACCCGGCGCTGGGGCTGGGCCTCGAGCTCGCCCCCTGCCCGCCGCACGGCCGCGACGCGAAAGGCCGGCGCTTGCTGCCCGCGCTCCTGAAGGACGTCGCGGGCCTCGTGCCCGGCGCGAGCCGCGGCGAGGGCAAGGGCAACCGCTTCTTGAACGATTTGGCGGACGCGGACGCGCTCGTCCACGTCGTCGACGCGTCCGCGGAGACGGACGCGTCGGGCGGCGCCGTCGACGCCGCGGACGCGCCCGAGGACGCGCTCGCGCGCGAGATCGCGTGGATCCGCGAGGAGCTCCACCGCTGGATCGCGGGGAACGTCGCGCGCAAGTGGCACTCCGTCGTCCGCTTGGCGAAGCACCGGCGCGACTCGACGGCGGCGCTCGACCGGCTGCTGGGGCTGTTCACGGGCTACGCCGCGGCGCCGGTAGTGGTGCGCCGCGCCATCGCCGTCGCGGGTTTAGACGAACGCGTCGCCGCGCTCGACGCCTGGGGGTCGTCGGAGCTCCACCGCCTCGTCGCCGCGTTCCTGGAGATCCGCTTCCCGACGGTCGTGGTCCTGAACAAGTGCGACCGGCCGTCGGCGCGCGCGAACGTCGAACGCCTCGGGACGTCGGACGATCTCGTGCCCTGCAGCGCGGCCGTCGAGGCGGGCCTCGTCGCCGCGCGCGCGCGCGGCGACGTGTCCTACGTCGACGGCGCGGCGGCCTTCGACGGCGCCGACGTTCCCGGCGCCGCGGCGCACCTCGCGGCCTGGGGCACGACGGGCGTCCTGGACGCCGTCTCCCGCGCGGTCGCGCTCGCGCGGCCCGCCTACGCGTACCCGGTCGCGGACCTCGACTCGCTCGCGGGCGCGCGGTCCGGCGGCCGCCTCGCCGACTGCGTCGTCCTCCGGCCCCACGCGACGGTCGAGGACGTCTTCACGGCGCTCAAGCGCCGGGGCCTCGGGGGCGACTTCGTCCGCGCGGACGTGATCAGCGACGACGGCGCGAAGCGGCGCCAGGCCAAGGCGCGGGACCCCGTCGGCGACGACTGCCGCGTCGTCAAGGTCGCCACGAACCGGAAGAACCCCTGGCAGCGTAATCTTTGAATTTAGTTGGATGGTTTTGGTCGGGCGAGGGCGAGCCGCGATCTCTGAATTTACTTGGCTGGTCTTGGTCGCCCTCGCCCTCGCCCTCGCCCCCGGCCTCGCCCGCCGCGCTTCGGCCGCACGTCGCCCATGGCGTGGAGCGCCTCGGACAGCCGCGGCGAGATCGGGGAGCCCGGCCCGCCGCCGGCGGCGCCGAGGCGCTCTAAGAGGAGCCGGAGCCGCGCGGGATCGACCTCGCAGGCGACGTCCGCGCCGAGGCGCACATTGATCTCGAAGATCGCGGGCCGGCCGTCGGGGCGCACCTTGTAGTTGACGTTGCATATGCCGCTGAAATCGTGGAGGAGCCGCGAAAAGTCTCGCATGTGCCGCGGCGGGAGCGCCGAGTCCGTGCGCCGCCGCTCCTGGTCCTCGGCGACGCGCGGCCAGATGTAGACGTCCTCCCCGTACGCGTAGGTCGTGTGCACGACGTCGCGGAAGCCGCCGAAGAAGACCAGCAGCGTCGTCGCATGCTCGACGCGGCCGGTCACGAGCTCCTCGACGAGCCAGTCCTCGCCCAGGGTCTTCTCGTCGAGGTCGAGGTCCTTCATCGCCGCGGCGAGGCCCTCGGCGTCCGTCGCGTGGCGCACGGTCGACCCGTAGGCGCCCGCGGCCTTCTTCACGCAGCAGGGGTAGGCGACGTCCTCCAGCGTCGCGTAGGTCGCCGGGAAGGACGCCGCCAACCCGAGGCGCGCGCCGCGCGCGCGGAGCCGGACCTTGTCGGCGAGCTCCGCGACCGTCGCCGCCGCGCACGTCAGGGGCCGCCAGCCGCCGAGCGTGAAGTCGCGGCGGCGGGCCGCGAGGTCGAGCGCCGCATCGTCCTCGGTGGGGACGAGCCACGCGCGCTTCGCGGGCGCGCGTTTCGGCGCCCGGCCGTCGGCGCCGTAGCCGGCCCGGTCGTGCGAGGGCCAGCCGAGGACGTCCCGCGCGAGGCGGACGCGCCACTCCTTCTTCAACGGCGCGAAGCCGAAGCGGTCGCCGGCGTCCTCGGCGCGCGGCGCGAACGGCAGCAGGTCCGCCGCGTGGGAGCGAGCGTTCGGATGGTAGCGGAGCGCGCTCGCGGCGTCGAGCGCCGCGGCCTCGGCCGCGTCCGCGCGCCGGAGCCGCACCTCGGCGGCGCGGTCCAGGCCGAAGCCGAAGTTCAAATTCGAGTCGGCGAGGATCCAGGCGTCGCCCGTGTAGGGCAGCTCGCGCCTGGGCCCGCAGCCGTAGAACCAATGGGCCGCGTCCCCGGCGGCGACGCGCGCCCACGTCGCGCCGTCGACGGTGGCGGCGCCGTCGCCGGCCACGGCGGCCCCGCGGCGCAGGAAGCCGACGAGGCGGCCGCCGCGCGGCGCGTCGAGGACGGCGCAGCCGTCCCGGGCGACGAGCCACCAGTCCTGCGCGGCGGGGAGCGCGGGAAACCCGCGCCGCCGCCTGCGCTCGAGCGCGTCGATGGAGGGGAACGGGCCGGGGCCATCGCAGTCGTCGTCGGTTGTCGTGCTGTGGCCCGGGAGGCCCGCGCAGCGCGCCGGCGGCGCGTCGGCGTCGACGACGGGCGGCGCCGCCGCGGCGCGGCGCGCGGGCGGCGCCGCCTCGGCGGCCTCGGCGAGGAAGCGCTTCGTGACCCAGCCGACGCGCGGCACGCGGACGTGCACGCGCACGCGGGTGTCGTCCAGCGCCTCACGATCTGCGACGAGCTCCGTCTCGGCGGCAAAGCTGTAGAGCTTCTCCGACTCGAGGTCGGCTTCTGCCCGCAGGATCGCGCCGGCCGAGCCGACGACGAAGATCTTTGGCGTGGCGTAGCGTGTCTCATTGGTGCTGTTACCGTCGCCGGCAGGGGCCCTATTGCTGTTACCGTCGCCGGCAGGGGCCCTATTCATGGATTTGGGCAGCACATCGTTCTACATCGTGATTGCGCCGCGGTGCATCATCGGTTTCTTTGCCCCCATTTCATTTTGCCGCTGGGCATGTCTTGAGAGTTTTGAGTGCTAAAACTCTCAAACGATGTGGGGCAAGCTCAAGAACACCGCGTCGGCCGCCGCGTCCAACGCCAGCGTCGGCGGGATCCTCGACAAAGCCTCGGAGCTCGCCCTCAAGGCCGGCGACGGCGTCGGCGGCCTCGTGGACAAGTCGCTGGACGCGGCGGCGAACGTGAGCTCGCGGGCGGGCCGCGTCCTCGACGCCGTCGACGACATCATCGACGGCGGCAACAACGACGACGGCTGGGGCGGCGGCGACGACGACATGTTCTCCGACGACGAGGACGAGCCCGCGCTCGGCGCGGTGCTCAGCCGGCTCCGGCCCGCCGACGACGAGCCCGCGCCGCCGCCGCCGGACACGCTCGCGGCGGCGGCGGCGACGGCCGCGAGCCGCGTCCCCGCGGCGGCGCGCGCCGCGCCGCGAGCCGCGCCCGCGCCGCCGCCGCCCGCGCCCGCGCCGCCGCCGCCCGCCGCGCCGCCCGCGCCGGTGCCCGCGCCCGCGCCCGCGCCGCCGCCGCCGCCCGCGCCGCGCGACGACGCGCTCGAGAAGCGCGCGCGGGAGCTCGAGGCGAAGCTCCCCGAGCTCGAGGCCAGGCTCGCGGCGCGGGACCGCGAGGTCGAGGACCTGCTCGACGACAGACAGCGGAAGCTCGACCAGGCCAAGGAGCTCGTGTCGCGCTACCACGACATCGAGACGCAGCTCGAGCACGTGCGCGCGCGCGCGGACCGCGGCGACGCGGCCGTCGCGGAGCTCGAGGCCGCCAAGGCCGCCGCGGCCGACGACGTCGCGGCCGCGCGGGCCGAGGCCGCGGCCGCGCGCGACGCCGGCGCGGCCGCGGAGGCGCGCCTCGAGGAGGCCCTGGCGCAGAAGGCGTCGCCGACGTCGTCGCCGCGCGGCGACGACGACGCCAAGGTGACGAAGCTCGTCGAGAAGTACCGCAGGATGGAGGAGAAGTTCGAGCGCGCCAAGGCGCGCGCGCTCGCCGCCGAGGCCGCGAGCGCCGACGGCGGCGACGCCGCGAACGAGCGGGCGCGCGCGGACGGCCTCGAGGGCGACAACGCGGCGCTCCGCGCGGCCCTCGACGCGGAGCGCGCCGAGGTCGCGCGCCTTGGGGCCGACGCGGGGGCCGTCGCCACCCTCAAGGCGGACCTCGCGGCCGCGGAGGCGGACGCCGACCGCCTCCGGAGTAGCGACGCCGCGATGCTCTCCGCGCTCCGCGCGGACCTCGAGGCGGCGACCGCCGAGGTCGAGGCCCTGCGGTCCGGCCGCGCGGCCGCCGCCGAGGCCCACGCGGCCGAGGTCGCCGCGCTCGAGGCGGCCGCCGGCGACGACGGCGACGCCGCCGCGCTGGCGGAGGCGCACGACGCCGAGGTCGCCGCGCTCCGCGAGGCCCACGCGGCGCGGGTCGCGGAGCTGGAGGCCGCGCGCGACGCGAGCCGCGGCGAGGCCGAGGAGGCGCGCAAGCTCCGGGCCGCGGCCGAGGCCGCGGGCCGCGACGCGGAGGCGCGGGCCGCGGACGCCGCGGGCGCGCTGGAGGCCGCGCGCGGGGACACGTCCCTGAGCGACGCGCTGCGGGACCGCGAGGCCGTCGGCAACGCGCTCCGCGGCGAGCGCGACGCGGCCGCGGCCAAGGTCGACGAGCTCGAGGCGGCGCTCGCGGACGCGGAGCGCGAGCTGGCGCTCGCGCGCGCCGACGGCGACGCGAGCCGCCGGAGCGCCGACGCCGCCCGCGCCGAGGCCGCGGCGGCGCGCGAGGCCGCGGCGGCGGCGGACGCCGACGCCGAGGACGCGCGGCGGCGCGACAAGGCCCTGGGCAACGAGGCGCTCAAGCGCGTCCAGGAGCAGCTCGACGACGCGCGCGGCGAGCGCGACGCGCTCGCGGCGGCCGCGGCCGCGGGCGAGGAGGGCCTCGAGCGCGTCGCGGCCCTCGAGCGGTCCCTCGCCGCGGCGGCCGAGGCGACGGCGGCGGCCGACGAGGGCCGCGGCGCCGCGGAGGCGCGCGCCGCGGCGCTCGAGCGCGAGTCGGCGGCGGCGGCGTCGAAGGCGGAGACGGCCGCCGCGGCGCGGGACGCCGCGGCCCGCGAGGCCGCCGTCGCGGCCGCCGCGGACGCGCGGCGCGCCGTGGCGGCGGCGGAGGCGGACCGCGACGCGCTCCAGGCGGACGTCGCGGCGCTCCGGCGCGACGCCGAGGCCGAGCGCGCCGCCGCCGCGCGCGACGTCGAGGCCGCGCGCGCCGACGCCGCGAAGGAGCTCGACGCCGCCGAGGCGCGGCGGCGGGCGGCCGAGGGCGAGCTCGCGGCCGCGCGCGCGGAGCTCGCCGACGCGCGCGGGTTGGTCCAGAAGCGCAAGACCGCGGACCTCGACGGCGTCCGCAAGCTCACGGAGCGGCTCCACGAGTACAAGGCGTCGGCCGCCGACGCGGAGGCGCGCGCGGCCAAGGCGCTGGCCCTCGCCGCGACCGTCGTCGAGGAGCGCGACGCCGTCGTCGCCGAGAAGCGCGACTGGTCCGCGAAGCTCGTCGCCGCGGAGCGCGCGCGCGACGACGCGCAGGAGGCCATGGCCGCCGCGGCGTCGGACGGCGCGAGGCGCGCCGAGGACGCCGAGGCGCGCGCGGACGCGTCCGACGCGCTCCTCGCGGACGCCGAGGCGCGGGAAGGGTCGTCGAAGGCCGCGCTCGAGGCGAGCCTACAGGAGGCGTTGGCGAAGCGCAAGGAGGCCGACGACGCGCTCGCGTCCGAGAAGGCGCGCCGCGTCGCCGAGTCGAACCGCCTCGCCGCGGCCGAGCAGCTCGTCGCCGCGCACGAGGCCGAGGCCGCGCGCCGCCGCAGCGAGCCGCGCGTCCCCTCCGCGGACCTCGAGGGCGGCCAAGCGGACGACGACGACGCGCCCAAGGCCAAGCGGGGCCCGGGGGACGCGCTCTGGTCCGCGCTCCGCGTGCGCTGCCCCGCGGCGCTCCGCGTGCTGGGCAGCGCGCCGCCGTCGCGCCGCATGGTCATGGTGCTGGCCTACCTCGCGTACCTCCAGCTCCGCGTGCTCCAGCTCCACGCGTCGCCCGTGGCCCTCGAGCACCACGCCGTCCCCGCGGCGGCGAGGCCCCTGCCGGGGGACGCGTGAGGTAAGGGTTACTTGCGTTTCGGCGCGCGCTCAAAGGTAGGACCCGATGGCGGCCTTGAGGACGGCCGGGACGCGGGTCCGGGGCGCGGTCGCCTCGATCAGCTGGGCGACGACCAGCGCGGCCTTGCGCTTGGCGGGGAGGCCCGCATTGCGCACAAGCCGATTCGCATTGCGCACAAGCCGATTCGGTTTCCAGGTCACGCGACCGCGGCGCGCGAGCTCGACGAGCGCGTCGAGGCCGACGGTCATCGCGATCGCGACCGCGTTGGCATCGTTGTAGCGCGCAAGAATGCAAAGCGCTCGCGCGGCCGCGTGCATTCTCCCGTCGCGCAGGAGCTGGACGAGCAGCGGGATGCCGCCGGCCTCGGCGATCAAGACCTTGTTGTTGGCGTTGAGAGCGAGGTCGCCCAGCGCCTCTGCGGCCGTCTGTTTCGCGTCCGTGCTCCCGTCACGCAGGAGCTCGACGAGCAGCGGAATGCCGCCGGCCTCGGCGATCGGGACCTTGTTGGCGTGTAAGCGCGCGAGGTCGCCCAGCGCCCCCGCGGCCGTCTGTTTCGCGTCCGGGCTCCCGTCACGCAGGAGCTCGACGAGCGGCGGGATGGCGCCGGCCTCGGCGATCGGGTTGTCAGCGTTTAGCCTAAAGTTTAGGCTTAAGATAACGAGGCTGCCCAGCTCCCGCGCCGCCGCCGTCTTCGATGCGTCGTCGCCCTCCCGCAAAGCGCGGACGTGCGCTGCGATACGATCCGCCATCATCTGACCCTTCTTCACCAGAGGTTCAATAAAATTTTAATCGGCTTCAACAACATGTTTGACTTTGGGAGATGGCCTCGCTCTCCTACACCTAGCGTCAACGCCTCGCTCTCCGTCGCCTAGCGCCGACCACAAGGACCGCTCCTAACAATGGACGCGCTCCGCGCGCTCTGCCTCTGCGGCAAAGACGACGCCAGCGATGGCAATAGCAGCGACGGCGACGGCGCCGTCGTCACCGCCGAGAGCGCCGCGCCGCCGCACCCCGTCGTCGAGGTCGACTGCCGCGACTTCGACGACGGGACGCGCAACTTCCGCCTCGAGCGGCGGTCCGTCGTCTGGTACTGCGAGACGCTCGCGCGCGAGGTCGCGGACGCGGCGGTCGACTGCGCGTGCGACGAGGCCGCGCGCGACCGGCTCGAGGCGCGGATGGACATGCGGGGGGAGATGGCGGCCGCGGGCATCGAGGACCTGCCGACGAGCTTCGGCGCGAGCAAGCGGCCGCGCACGGCGCGGAAGAAGAAGAAGCAGAAGGCGCCGCGGAAGAAGCCCCGGAAGAAGCACGGCTGGGCCGTCGGCGACGCGTGCGAGTGCTTCTACGAGGGCGACGGCCTCTGGTACGTCGGGCTCGTCGCGTCCTTCGCCGGCGACGACGGCGTCGAGGTCGCGCTCGTCGGGAGCGAGTGCGTCGTCGTCGTGCCGCACTACTGGCTCCAGAAGACGACGCGCTACCGCGAGCCGGAGCCGGAGCCCGAGGAGAAGCCGAAGCAGCGCCTCGAGGACGCGCCGAACCCCTACGCGGGCCTCGTCGACGACAAGTACTGGGCCCAGCGGTTCCACTACTTCTCCCTCTACGACTGCGGCGTGCGCCTCGACGCGGAGTCGTGGTATTCCGTGACGCCCGAGAAGGTCGCGGCGTCGATCGCGCGGCGCGTCGGCGGCGGGCGGGTGGTCATCGACGCCTTCTGCGGCTGCGGCGGCAACGCCATCGCGCTCGCGTCCGAGGGCGCGTGGGTCGTCGCCGTCGACGTCGACGCGAGAAAGTTGGACATGGCGCGGCACAACGCGGCGATCTACGGCGTCGCGGACCGCATCGACTTCGTCGCCGCGGACGCGATCGGGCTCCTGCCGACGCTCAAGGCGGACGCGGTCTTCCTCTCGCCGCCCTGGGGCGGGCCGGACTACGGCGACGACTTCGACGTCGCCGCGATCCGCGTGGGCGGCGTCGACGGCGTCGGCCTGCTCGCGCTCGCGCTCGCGGCCGCGCCGCGCGTCGCCTACTACCTTCCGCGGACGACGTCCGCGGCCGCCATCGCGGCGGCGGCGGCGCGGGCCGGCGCGGCGCGCGGGGGCATCCGCGTCGAGGCCCACTACCTCAACCACCGGCTCAAGGCGAAGACCGCCTACGTCGGCTGGCCCGCGGACCACGCGTGGCCGAAGAATGGGAAAACTTAACGAGGCGTCCGTCCCCCCACTTGCCCGAGCTCCTCGGCGACGTTAATAACGGCGACGACACCGCAAGGCCTACTGCAATCTGACTGCAAGTGCAGTGCAAGCTACGCATGCTGAATCGCATGATGGGCGGCCTGAAGCGAGACGCGTCTGATCGCACGATGGGCAGCGTGAAGCGCCGCGCATGAAGCGCCTCCACGACGACGCCGACGAGGCCTCGTCGCCGGCGGCGCCGGCGCTGCATTCCGACTACGTCGACGACGACTACGACCGCGCGGAGTCGCGCAAGCGCGCGGCAGACAATCTGACGCTCTGGGACCACGCCGTCACCTGCGCCCTCGTGACGTCGACGGTGCTGCTGAGCACGATCCTGCTGTGCCTCGTGCGCCAGAAGGGCCGCGTCGGCGCCGGCGGCCGGCTCCGGGGCCTCGCGCTCGCCGCGGCGCGCGGCGACTACGTGCCCGGCGAGGGCTCCTACTACAAGCGCGTGTTGCTGCGCGGGCCGCCGCAGAGCTGCGCCGGCGACATCCTCGGCGGCGGCGCCTGCGCCCTGCAAACGAACAGCATCACGGCCGTCGTCCTCGTGCTCTTCGGCGTCGACGTCGGGAAATTGGACGCGAGCCTCGCGCGCGCGGAGGGTTCGCGCTACCCCGTCGTCCACGCGACGGGCGAGTGCGACGGCGCGGCCTTCGCGGCGCGCGGCGGCCGGCCGGACGTGCTGTGCCTGCCCTGCTGCCGCGGCTTCGCGGGGAGCGACAACGCCAAGGTCGGCCGGGAGATGGTCGACCGCCTCTTCCACGGCCTCCGCGCCGCGCTCGCGGCGGCTCCCGACGCGGCCTACGTGCTCAAGGTCGAGGACGACACGGCCGTCGACTTCGACAACTTGGACCGCTTCCTCAACTGCCGGCCGCTCTGCTCGGCGACGCTCTACGGCAACTGCCGCCGCGAGGCCCACGAGCCGCGGCCCTACTGCGACGGCGGGAGCGGCTACCTCCTGAGCCGGGACCTCGCCGCGCGGCTCCTCGCGACGGAGCCGCCGCCGGGGCCCGAGGACGTCGCCTTCTCGAACCACGTCGTCGACCACGGGGGGCGGCTCACGCGCTCGTGCGGCTTCAACGGCGCGTGCCACGGCGGCAGCGACCCGCGAGGCTACGCGGGGAGCCCGCCCGCGTGCGTGGCGTTCCTCCCGGGCGACGTCACGACGCACCGGTGCTATTCGTAATGTTTGCTATCTTACATCGCGCGGCGTTCCTCCCGGGCGACGTCACGACGCACCCGGTCCGGTGCTACTCGTAATTTTTGTGCTATCTTACATGGCGCTGTCGATGGTCTTTTGCCTCGCGACCTCGTAGAGCCGCTGCTCCTCGCGGAAGTACGCGCGGAGCTTGGCCCGCGTGGACCGGCGCTGGGCCATGCGGAGCCAGTCGAGCTGGGGCCGCGCGTCCTCGGACGTGGACACGGAGACGACGTCGCCGTTCTTGAGCTCGTAGCTCAGCTGGACCTCCTGGCCGTTGACGTAGGCCGTCGCGACCTTGAGGCCGATCTCCGTGTGGATGTGGAACGCGGCGTCCAACACCGTCGCGCCGCGGCTCAGGTCGAGGATCTGGCCGTCGCGCAGGAAGACGAAGACGCGCTTCCCCAGCACCTCCTTGCGGATCGTCTCGACGAACTCGCGCGAGCTGTGGATCTCGTGCTGCCAGTCCTTGACGGAGTTGAGCCACGACACCGCGTAGGGCTTGGCGACGCCGCGGCGGCCGTCCGCGGGCTCGCCGTCGTCGTCGAGGTCCTCGACGCTGAAGAGGCCGTCCTTGTAGAGCCAGTGGGCGGCCATGCCGTGCTCCGCGACCTCGTGCATCCAGGCCGTGCGGATCTGGACCTCGACGACCTGGTCCTCGGCCTCGCGGCGGAGCGACGCGTGGAGCGACTGGTAGCCGTTGGGCTTCGGGAAGGAGATGTAGTCCTTGACGCGCGGCACGGCCTCGCAGCCCTTGAGCTGCTGCACGAGGCCGAGCACGTGGTAGCAGAGCCAGGTGGACCGCTCGCGCCAGGCCTCCAGGGGCTCGGCCGCGCCGTCGCGCGGCACCTCGAGGACGACGCGGAGCGCGACGACGTCGGGCACGCCGTCCAAATCCTGGTCGTCGAGGACGTAGGGCGCGTCCGCCGCGTCCTCGAGCTCGAAGGAGCCAAAGGCCGGGCCGTGGCCGCCCTCGCGCCCCGCGCCCCAGAGCCCGCCCGCGGGCGCGACGGCCGCGACCGGCGCCGCGCCGCCGCTCGGCGCGAAGACCTCGGCCGTGAGCATCGCGCGCCGCTCCTCGACGGCGCGCTCCATCTTCAGCCAGAGGCTGTAGAGCTCCTTCGTGCGGCCGCTGACGCTCACCTTGACGCCCCTCAACTTCGGGTCCGCCGCGAGGCGCGCCTCCAAGGCCTTGCGGCTGCCCTTGAGCGCGGACTCGTAGCGGGACCGCCGCACCTCGAGCGCGGCCTCGAGCGCCGCGTAGGGCCCCGGGTGGGCGTAGCGGAACGCCCAGTCCTCGAGCTCGGCCTTGAACGTCCACAGGCCCAGGCGGTGCGCGAGCGGCGCGAAGATCTCGAGCGTCTCGCGCGCGATGCGCAGCTGCTTGTGCCGCGGCATGTGTTCTAAGGTCCGCATGTTGTGGAGCCGGTCCGCGAGCTTGACGATGATGATGCGGTAGTCGTCGGTCATGGAGATGAACATCTGGCGCAAATTCTCGAGCTGCTCGCGCTCCTTGTCGCTCGCGGGCGGCGCCGTCTCCGGGTCGCCGAACGCGGCCCGGAGGCCCCGCGCGCGGCGCCGGTCGCTGTCGAGCTCGCCGTCGGGCACCTTGGCGAGCTTGGGGAGCTTCGAGACCTTCGTCTCGCCCTCGACGATGGCGCGCACGTCGGCGCCGAACGTCGCCTCGATCTCCTCGAGCGTGACGGCCGTGTCCTCGACGGTGTCGTGGAGGAGGCCCGCCGCGACGGTCTCGCGGTCCATGCCGAGGCCGCAGAGCAGGCCCGCCACGGCGACGGGGTGGACGATGAAGGGCTCGCCGGAGCGGCGCATCTGGCCCGCGTGCGCGCCGTGCGCGACGCGGAGCGCGTCGTGGACGAACGACAGCGCTTCGTGCGACTTCAGGTACGCGCACCGCTTCTTGAGCTCGGCCCAGTCCCGCGCCACGGCGCGGTCGTCGGCGAGGGCCGCGCGGTCCTTGAGGCTCCGAATTCGTAGCGCCGTGACGTTGCCCGCGAGCTTCTGCTCGCGGTCGCTCGTGCCCCGCTGCGCCGCCGCCCAGTCGTCGAGGAGCTCGCGCCGCTTCCAGAGGCTGCGCAGGGGGCGGCCCAGGCCGCCCCGCAATCGTCCGCGGTCCGTCGACGCGACGTCGAAGTCGAAGACCTCCGGCGCGTCCTCGGGGAAGCGCCGCAGGACCGTGGCGCGCCGCGGCGCGCGCCGGATTGAAGCGGGACGGAACGTCGAGGTGCTCGCGACGAGCAGGGCGGCGAGGAGCGTCGTTTTCGGGCCCGCGAGGGCCCGCAGGGGTGCAGAGGGCCTTGCCCGCCCCCCCCGATCCGCCCCGCGGTTCTGAGTGCGCATGCTGCTGAATCAGCCGCGACGGCAAGGTACGCCGAGCGGAGAAGCCGCAGAAGCCGGCCGGAGCGCGAGAGCCACGAGCTGTAGAATTGTAGAATCTTCATCATTTAGGTGAAGGGGGTCTTGCCGGCGGCTAAGGTGAAGTGAGTGAAGTCCGCGGCGTTCCTGCCCATCGTTTCATTGGCCCCACTCGCAGCGATGTTGTTAACAATCTTCTTGGCGCTCGCGCCGCGGGCGGCGCTGGCCGTGACCTGCGATGCCTGCGGCGAGTCGGCGACCTACACGGAGACGCTGAGCTGGATGAACGGGTACCAGCGACGGCGCATTGCCGCCGCGGGCTGCCCCAACCACTACTCGTACCCCCCCGCGTCCCCGACGCCCGAAGCGGCGCGCGACCGCCCCTCGGCGTCGCAGGTACTGTTCCGGCAAGGACATCCGCGGCTGCGGCGGCAACTACGGCGAGGGCACGGAGACGAAGGCCGACGTGCTCGACCTGGAGTTCGACGTGCCCGCCATCCCCGTCATCGCCAGCACCGTCGAAGACTTCGAGTGCTCCATGGGCGCGATCGGCATCGCGCTCAACGGCGTGCAGTTCTACGGCGGCGCCGTGGAGCGGACCGACGACGACGACCCGGGCTGCGAGCTGCTGGACGTGAGCTCGACGCGCGGCGAGTGGATGGGCTTCGACTTTTGCAGCGGCCACACGGGCGGCGCGAACGGCTTCAACCCGTACCACTACCACTTCCCGCCGAGCTGCCTCCTGGACCAGGCGGGCGCGCGCGCGCGCGGCGCGAACCACCGCGAGACGACGAGCGTGAGCCACAGCCCCCAGATCGGCTGGGCCCTCGACGGCTTCCCCGTCTACGGCCCGCGCGGCGCGAACGGCACGGAGATGGAGCACGCGGCGAACGGCTGCGTCGGGTCGCACTGCCTCGACTTCTGCAGCGGCCGCGAGGAGGCGCTCCCGGGCGTCGACGACTTCCTCTACCGCTACTACGTGACCGGCCCGACGTCGGACCTCTACTCGCTCCCGTCGGACCCGAAGCCGCCCGCGTCGGACTACCCGTTCACGTTCCGGTGCTACCGGGGCTGCGTCTGGTCGGACCTCGTCTCCGAGACGAACCGCTGCACCCGGGGCAGCGCGGGCGTCGCGGACGACTACGTGCCCCGCAAGGCCGTCGGCTACACGGACAAGTACGTCTCCGCGGAGGCGACGGCCTACTGGTACGCGCAGAACGGCGACGACGCGATGGCGCCGCTCTGCGCGTCCGAGCCGACGGCCGCGCCGACGACGGCGACCTGGGCGCCGACGACGGAAGCGCACCTGAAGATCTGCGCGACGGAGACGGCGGGCCAGCGCGGCACCTGCGAGGCCGCCGGCGGCGTGTGCTACACCGCGGAGGCCCACTGCGTCGGCGACGGCGGCGCGTTCCTCGCGAACCGGTGCGGCGCGGACTGCGGCTGCTGCGTCAAGCAGCCGTCGCCGGCCCCGACGCCGGCCCCGACGCCCGCGCCGTCGCCCGCGCCGACCACGGCCGCGCCGTCGATCGACCCGGCGTGCCCGCTCGTCGCGGACGCGCAGGCGTCGCGCTGCGCGGACCGCGGCGGCGAGTGCTACGCGTCGAACCACACGTGCGAGGCGGGCCGCGGCGGCGTCTTCCTCGCGAACCTGTGCGGCGACGGCGCGGCCGACGCCGACGAGCCCTGCGGCTGCTGCGTGAGGATGCCGTCGGCCGCGCCGACGTGGGCGCGCGCGGCCGCGTCGGCCGCTCTGGCGGACGACGAGGACCCGGGCACGGCGGGCTTCAATTCGCTCTACGTCATTCTCGTCCTCACCTTCATGTCGCTCGTCATCTTTTCCCTCGCGGCCGTCGGCAAGTTCCAGTACGACAAGCTCAAGGCCCTCGAGCACAAGACCGAGCGCCACCGCATGAGCACTCGGACCCGGACCGAGATGGTCGCCGCCCCGGCCGTGGTCTAGAGAGCGTGCCCGCGCGCGCCCCAAGTCCCCCCCGCGCCGCGTTTTCCCTTTTACAGCGTGCGGAGCAGCGGCCGGTGGACGTCGAGCATGGCCAGGAGGTCCGCCGCGGGCCGCGGCGCGGCGCCGCGGACCTCGTCGCCGACCACGCGCGGGCTCGAGTTGATGCCGTGCTCGACGTGGAAGAAGAGGCCGACGTCGTCGTCGACGGCGTGGACGGCGGCAGCCTCCGCGGCGACGTCCTCGCCCAGTTCGATGCGCGGGAACTCGAAGAGCGCGCCCGTCGTCTTCATGCGCCGCGAGTGCAGGAACGATTCGCCGCGCGTCATCTTGCCCGAGGGCCGGACGCGCTCGATGCGGTCGCACCACGTCAAATAGTTGTACCACCCGTTCAGGGACACCATGTCGCCGCCGCAGTGCCGGAGGTGCGGGAGGAGGACTTCGAGGTAGCGCGGGCCGTACCTACGACGCGCGGCGGTGCGCGGACGGGCGTCGCGAACGACGCACAGGTTATCGTCGTCGAAGTGCGCGACGACGTCGCCCTTCGCGAGCTTCACCAACTCGGTGCGCTTCTCGCCGAGCGTGAGCGCGTCGTCGGCCGTGTGGACGTAGCGCACGCGCGCGTCGGAGAGCACGTCCGGCGCGTCGAAGGCCGGCGACCGCGGGCCGCCCGTGTCCAAGACGACCATCTCCAGATTCGGGTAGCGCTGGGCCCGGAAGGACGCGAGCGTGAGCGCGTGGTAGGCGTGGCGCTTCGGGTACGTCGGCACGACGACGGACACGAGCGGGAGCTCCGCGGGGTCCTCGTCCTCGTGAACGGTACCGAACATGTGGAACGTCGGCGTCTCGAGGAGGCAGCGGCCCGTCGACGCGCGGCAGCAGGCCTCGCGCTCCTTCGCCGCGATCTCCCGCTGGCGGCGCGCCGTCTCCGCGGGCGGCGCCGCGGCCATGCCCGGCGGAGGCTCCGCGAAGCCCCACTTCAGGTACCTACGACGTCGCGGCCGTCGAGGTCGTCGGCTACGGTGCGGGCGACGCGGACGATACTCGTCCATGTTTCGCGGTTCGCGGAACCGAAGGTCGGCGCGGAGCGCGAGCTCGTCGCGTCCCGCGTCGCGCCGAGGTGGCTCAGCTGCGATGCATCTCGGTGCCTCCGCTACGTCGCGTCTCGGCGCCTCTGCCGCCTCGCGTTTTGGCAGCTCTGCTGCCTCGCGTCTGGGCGCGTCGCCTGCGCTTTGCAACCAGCCCTGCGCGGCAATCGATGGATCGCCTTCTTGACGCGCACGCAAGAAGGCCTTGAAACTCGACATGAACCTCGATGGGCTGCCTAGAGGCCTCACATCGTCTTTTGACAGCACAGAAGTGAAGCCAGCGTGTCCCGCAACATCCTCAACCGCCGCCGAGCATCTCCCGGACTTCCTCGAAGCGGCGGCCTCGCACTCGCGCCATGCGCGGAATCCAAAGCAACGACAGACAATGCCCCACGCCTTCGCCGTGCCGCAGCCGGTCGTCGTCGCCGCGCAGCAGCCGATCGGCCTGCCGCGCAACATTCCAGCGTCGCCATCAGGCAAAGGGCCAACACGCATTCCGTAGGTCCCTGGGGCAGCCCGAAGCAGCCGCAGCGCTGTGGACTGGCCATCGAGGCCGTGAAGCTGCTCGCTCGTCAGCATCGCTGCGTGTCGCAGGTGATCTGCGCGCACTCGGCCGAAGCCGCGGCCCTGGGCGTCGGCGTCGGCGAGGCGAGCGGCGGCGCGGCCGCGCGCCGCGCGGCCGTCACGCTGTGGCGGTGCGCCCGGGAGGGGCTCAGCTTCGAGGCCCAGCGGGCGTGCCGCTTCCTCCACGCGCACGGCGTGCCGGTCCGCTCGCGCGGCGTCCCTGGCCCGACATCGGCGCCCCACCGCGCGGCCGTAGGTGTCGTACGTGCTCCTCGCCGCGACGGAGGCGGGCGCGCGCGCGGTCGTCGGCGCGTCGCTCCGCGCGTCGGCGGACATGGCGCCCCTCGAGGCCCTGCGGGCGAACGCCGCCTTCGTCTGGCGCGAGGCGACGCGCCGGCCCGACCTCTGGAGCCCGCCGGAGGCGACGGCGCGGCGCGTCGACGCGACCTGCCTCGCGCTCGCCCGCAAGGCCGCGGCGCACTAGGCCGGCGCCCGACCCGCTCCGCGCGTTTGGAACGCGCGTCGACGCCCCATATTAACAGAAACCTGCACAGCGACCCTACTTCGAGGCGGCTTGAATCATGATCGAGGCGGATTCCGCGGATCCAGGTTGGCTCACCCGAACGGCTCAGACGAGTTCCCCTACTTGAGGCGCCCCGCGCGCGAGGGCCGCGGGGGCGAGGGGCTCCGGTTCGCGCGGGACACCGTCGACGCGAAGGAGTCGGCGTCGCCGTCCTTCTCCGGCGCGAGGTCCGCGCCGAGGCGCAGGCGCGCCATCCAGAGCGTGTCCGCGAAGGCCCGCGACGCGATCTCGACGTCCGCGAGGTTCGCCTCGCACAT
Organism: Aureococcus anophagefferens; assembly: GCF_000186865.1. Lineage (NCBI taxonomy): Eukaryota > Pelagophyceae > Pelagomonadales > Pelagomonadaceae > Aureococcus > Aureococcus anophagefferens. Next base: position 744,762 of record NW_008705578.1, read on the forward strand.
GCGCGCCGCGACCTCCACGGAGTCGCCGAGGGACTCGTTCTCGTCGACGTCCTCGTCGAGCTCGAAGCGCATGGCTTCCAGCGCGCGCTCGCCGTCGTCCTTCTCGTCGAAGTAGTCCTCCGTCGCCTCCGCGGACCGGTTGTCGCCGACGCGGCGCATCTCCTCGAGCGCCGCGCGCCGCGCGGTCGGGTCGCGGATGTCGTTGAGGAAGGCCTCCTCCGTGCGCTCGTCGCGGGGGAGGCGCGCGGCCGTGCCCCGGATGTCGCAGAGCTCGTGCCAGCGCTTGAAGAGGAACGTCGCGTCCTGCCGGTCGACGTCGGCGAGCTTGCAGTGGTCCTGGACGAGCTCCTCGAACTCGGCGTAGGAGAAGACGCCCCGGGGCGAGTACTCGTCGGCGTGGATCAGCGCGTCGGCCCGGCGGAACGCGCGGCGCGCGAGCTTGGTCTGCGACTCGCGCGTCGCCCGCCACGCGACGACGGTGCGCCGCATGAGGCGCAGCGCGGGCCGCAGCGCCGTCTCCAGCGCCTCGGGCGACCGGTCGTGGCGCGCGCGCTTCTCCAGGGGCCAGCACCTGACGAGGCGCTCGAGGACGGCGTCGAGCGGGACAGCCGACTCGAAGCGCATCGCCGCCTTCGCGGTCGAGCCGTCGTTTTTCGGCGGCGCGCGGCCCGGCGACAGCGTGGGGCCCGTGCGCGGCGTCGCGCGGCGGGCCGAGAACATGTGCATGGCCGCGGCCGCGCGCGCCGTGTGGTCGCCGCCGCCGCGGCCGTGGTGGCGCGCGAGGCGCTCGGAGACGTCGCCGTGGCCCAGGACCGCGTCCCGCAGGATCTCGTCGTAGTAGGCCCGGGGCGCCTTGGCCCGCAGCGACCGGAAGGCGACGCGGATGCCCGCGAAGACGTCCGCGACGCGGACGAGCGGCTCCTCGAACGCGTCGTCCAAAAGCTCCTTGAAGTCCTCGGACGTGCCGACGCAGCTCAGGATGAGCTCCGTGAAGAACTGGACGACCCCTTCGCGATCGTCGACGTTCTGGTTGAAGGACCGCCGGCCGCCGCCGCGGTCCTTGTTCTTGCGCTTCTTGGGCTTGGGCTTCTTCGCCTCGCCCGCGCCGTCGGCCTTGGCCGGCGAGGACCCGCGCGGCGGGCTCGCGGCGGAGCCGCGGAGGTCCGCCGTCGACGCCGCGAAGGCCTCGCCGGCCTCCTCCTCCTTCAATTTCAGGCCGTACAAAAGCGCGAAGACGCGGAGCCGCGGGTGGAGCTCGTCGGGCGGCGTCTGCTCGACGCACTTCTCGACGGCCCGGCGGAACTTCGTCGCCAGGGCGCGGACGCCGTAGCGCCGTAGTAGGTAGTCCATGAAGTAGGGCCGCAGGTGCTGGAAGGGCTGGTGGAGCACGCGGTCCTCGGCGTCCTGGCGCACCTTCTCGACGAGCGCGTCGCTCGCGAGCTCGAGGCACTGGTCCACGTCGAGCTCGGCGCGGTCCTTGATCTGGTGCGTCCGCCGCGCCGCGGGCCCGCTGTGCCCGGACCCGAAGGGCCGGTGCTTCGCCGTGATGGAGCCGCCGAATTTCTTTGCGGCGGCGTCGCGGCGCCGGTCGCGCTCCCGGCGGCCCTTGCGCTCGTCGCCCCGCCGCTCCCAGGCCGCCAACGGCCCGCCGCCGGGGAGCTCCGTCTGCGCGTCCCGGGACGCTTGCAGGAAGCGGCTGTCGCAGGCGTTGCGGAGCCGCAGGGCTTGCAGCGTCGAGCTCCCGACCTCGCGCGTGTTCCGGAGCTTGTTCTTCTTCGCCCAGTTGAAGGCCGGGTTGTCCTTGTAGTCGAAGTCGGCGGCGAAGGGCGTCGCGAGCGCCGCGATGCGGCCGCCGCCCTCGCCGCCGCCGCCCGCGACCATGGACTGGCGGATCGCCGTCGCCCGGACGATGGACGGCCGCCGCGGCGCGCCGTCGAGGGCGCCGGCGAGATTCAGGTTGAGGCCCAAGGTCTTCTTCCGCTCGATCTGCGCCGCGGAGTTGCCCGGCGCCGGCGCGGCCCGCGCGCGGTTCGCGAAGGACACGCGCGCGCGGCCGACGACCTTGTCGACGTGCTTCTTCCGCGACGACTTGGCGGCCTTCTCGACCTTCTCCTTCTCGAGCGTCAGCTCCTGGCCCAGGACCTCGCGCTGCGCCTCGAGCTCCCGGTTCGTCTCCAACAGCGCGTCGTAGGCCTCGTTGAGCTCCTCGCGCTTCTCCTGCTCCGCGTCGAGGAGGTCGACGATGTCGAGGCGGTACTGCTCGACCTCGCGCGCGCGCACGCACTCCGCCGCGAAGCGCGTCCAGAGCGCGAAGTAGCGCGGCGCGAGCCGCGCGGCCGCGCGGCGCCGGGAGAGCCGCGCCTGGACGCGGTCGCGCCGGAACCGCGTGCTCCACGCGCGGAAGCTCACCTTGAGGCGGAAGTGGACGTTGCTGTCGAGGAGCTGGGCCACGAGCTTCGTCTTCTTCTGGACGGCCTCGCGCATGGCCACGCCCTCGTCGCGCTCGTGGACGACGTGGCCTAAACGCCGCTGCTCCTGGACGGCCGTGCGCCACATCTCGTACCAGGGCACCATGTAGACGAGGTCCGTGCCCTTGGCCGGCGGCTCGTCGACGGCCCCGTCGCCGGAGGCGCCGTCGGCGAGCGCCGACGGGTCCGTGCGCGGCGGGAAGACGCAGCGCATGACGTTGCGCGCGACGAGGTTCATCAACCCCTCGAAGCGGCCGAACTGCTTCGCGATGCTCAGGAGCACGTCGCAGGTGACGATCGCGAGGTTGCGCGGCGGCACGTACTCGCCGCCGAGGCGCAGCGTCTCCGTCGTCGTCGCCGCCTCGCGCAGCTTCACCTCCGCGGAGAGGAAGTCGGACGCGAAGACGGTCTGCTCGCTGTTGTAGGACTTGATCCACCGCGCGAGCGTGCGGTCCAGCGGCGCCTGGTCGTCGTCGAGGGGCTTCGGCTTCGTCCGCGGCCGCCAGCCGTGCATGACCTCGCGCTTCCGGCCCGGCTGGTCCTCGCGGCGCACGCCGAGCTCGCGCTTCGCCGGCGGCGACCGCGACCGCGCGCTGCCGCTCCGCGCGCTCCGGCCGCTCCGCCGCGACCCGCCGGACGCGACGGACGCGCCGCCGCTCGGCGACCCGCCGAAGGGCAGGCGCGACGGCGTCTGCGCCGACGGCGCCGTCCTCGGGCGGGAGCTCGGGGACGCCGGGTCGATGGGCATGAGCCACCCGACGGTGCGCGGCAGCTTGTCCTCGGCCTGGTTCGCCGGCGACGACGCGAAGGGCGCGCTCGCCGGGCGGAGCCGCATGCCCTTCATGGCTCGACGCCGGCCGAGAACGGCGCCGCTGCGGGGCTGCCCCAAAAGCGCTGTCAACTGAGATTGGGAGGTGCAATTCCAGTGTTCGTCTGACCTCCCGTACTTGCAGCTGCAAGGAGGCTAACATTTGCCGTGCTTGAATCGGGAATGCAGCCCTGCATGAGCGCGCATGGGCTAAGGATGGACAGGTCCTGGGATTACCATCATACGTGACCCGGCTTATCCCTGATTCCGGCCAGTGCCGCTGCGCACGTTGCCCGCCGCCACCCATGGCAGCCGACGAGCCGCGCTGGGAGAAGCCGCAGGCCGCGACGTTCGCGTGCAAGTTCGACGTCGTGCTGTCGCAGCCCCAGCGAGACCGCGCGCCGGTCCAGGACGCCGTGCAGGCGCTCCTCGTGGGCGAGGCCCACTTCGTGCGCGCCCTCGTCTCCGGGTCGACGGCGCTGTCGGCGTCCGCCGGCGAGGCGCTGGACAAGGCCATCGGCGTCGCGGACGCGCAGCGCGCGGGCGGCGTCCACCGCGTGCCGCTCGTCGGCGGCCTTCTCGGCTGGGTCGTGGCGCCGCTCGCCGCGCGGCTGCCCTACGCGTCGGCCGCGCGGCGCCGCGAGGTCGACGAGGGCACGGCCTGCGCGGCGCTCCTGCGGCTCTACCGGGGCGCGCTGCGGTGCGCGAACGGCGCGCTCGTGACGGGCGCGCTGGACCTGCGGCGGTCCTACGTGCTGTTTCTCGGCGTGGGCAAGGACGACGGCGACCCGGAGGCCGTCGCGGCGGGCCTGGCGCGCTGGGGCCGGGGCGCCTTCGCCGCGTTCCTCGAGTTCGCGCCCGCGGCGGCGCGCGCGGCGTTCGCGGTGGCGACGGCGTCGCTCGCGGTGACCTGCGTGGAATTCAAATCTTCAACCCGACTTCAATGTGCGCATATGCGACAGTTTCGACGCAAGCTCTTCGGCTGTGCTTCGAGAACTCGACGAGAGCAATCGATTCGTCCAAAGATCAGCCGAATCGACTTCGATGTGATCGAGCGAGAGAATTCTGAAGTTTGGTCGGGACCACCCAAACCGGTGGTCGAATTCCACACAGGCGGTGACGGACGGCGACGAGGGCCTCCGCCAGCTCAACGCCGTGCACCGGAGCCCGCGGTCGCTGGCGCGGCGCCACGCCGCTTTAGGCGTCGCCCTCTTCCACGTGGCCATGAGCCGGCGCCACGAGGACGCGGGCGAGGACGCGCTGCGGGACGCGTACCTGGACGAGGGCCTCCACGTGCTCCGGGACGAGCTCCGGCGCATGCCGGACAACGCGGCGGCGCACTGGGCCGCGTCCCACGCCGTGCGGCGCAAGGGCGACCGCGCGTCGGCGCTCGCGCACCTCGGCGCCGTGTCGCGGCTCGCGGCCGCGGGCGTCGAGGGCGACGGCGACGGCGGGCGGCGGCCGAGCCTCGACGGGGGGGCGGGCCGCGTCGCGTACCGGCCGCGCCTCGACCACGCCATGCTCCTCTGCGGCGACCTGCGCTTCGAGGAGGCGCGGACCGCGCTCGCGCCGCTCGTCGCGGCCGAGAGCGACTACGGCGCCAAGTGCATGGCGCTGTCGTGGATCGCCGCGGTGTGTAGTTGTCTGGACGACGTCGACGGCGCGAGGGACGCCTACGCCGCCCTGCTGAAACACCCGGACAAGGGCCGCGTCGACGCCGTCCTCGCGCGGCGCGCGCGGGTCGCGTCGACGCGGTCGAGCGCGATGCTCGCCAAGCTCGCGCTGCCCGAGCTGCTGCTCATGATGGGGCACCTGGCGCACTACGCGCGGGACGACCCGCACCTGCTCGATCTCCTCGATCTGTATCGCCCCGTGCAGCACGCCGCCGAGGCGCGCTACGAGCCGTCGAAGAAGAACGACCGGCCGCGCGAGGAGCTCGCGGCCGCGTGCCTCTGCGAGGGCGCGCTCCTCCAGTGCTGCCGCGTCGACGACGCGCGCTGCGAGGACCTGCTCGCGCGCGCGGCGGAGCTCGGGGACGCGCGGGGGCTCGAGGACCCCTTCCACCGGCCCTTCGCGCACTACGAGCTCGGGCTGCTGTATCGCCGGACGGGCGACGAGGACCGCGCGGTCCGCCACCTCCGGAAGGCGCGCGACGCGGCGCCGGGCTTCTCCTTCGACAAGGCCCTGTCCATGCGCGCCCAGTTCCCCCTCGAGGCCATCCTCAAGGACCGGGAGCTCCGCGCCGCGTCGCCCCTCGACGCCGCGCCGCCCGCGCCGCGCCTCGCCGCGGCGCCGCCGGACGAGCCCGCGGACGCGCCGCCGGCCGACGGCGACGAGAAGGACGACGACGACGACGGCCTCGACATCGACGAGGACGACGGCCGGGCCTACGCCTCCGTCTAGCAGGGGAAGGGGGTCATTGTACATAGCTGTGTCTGGAGACGTGTGGGACACGGCTCTCTCGGCTTCAGCTCGGTGTAGTTGACCTCTCGACGGCGTGCGATGACGCGTCTCGCGCTGCTGCTCGCCGTGCTCGCGACGACGCATGCCTTCGCGCCTCACCGACGCGCGCACGCGTCTCTCCTCCGCGCGGCGACGGCGGACCTCGACGCGCTGAGCTATCGCGAGCTCCAGGCGGCCTGCAAGGCGGCGAAGCTGCCGGCCAAGGGCGCCGCGGCCGTGCTCCGCGAGCGGCTCCGGGACGCGGCGCCCGAGGATGCGGCGCCGAAGGCGGTGGACGTCGCCGTCGCGGCGGGCGCGGCGGTGGACGTCGACGCCGCGGTCGCGGCCGACGACGACGACGCCGTCTTCGCCGCGCTCCTCGGCGACGCGGACGCGGGCGTCGCCGCCGCGGCGCCCGACGACGACGACGACGATTTCTTCGCGGCGCTGCTCGCCGGCGGCGACGACGAGGACTACGTCGCGGCGGCGCTCGCGACGGCCGCGGACGCCGCCGTCGACGGCGTCGCGGACGCGCGGCGCGCGCTCTCGGCCGAGGCGCGGAGCGGCTCCGCGAGCCGCATCCGCGCGGCCTGGGCGCGCTTCGCCGATGCCTGCGATGGGAGTGACGAGGCGCCGAGCGAGGGCGACGCGTGCCTCGCGCTGCGGCCCTACGGCGCGAGCGGCGCGTGCGACGAGGCCCGGGCCGTGCTCGAGGACGTCGAGCGCCTGGGCCGTAACGGGACGGCGCGCGAGTGGCATTTAGCGTTGGAGGCCTTCTCGCGCGCGAAGCGGCCCGCCGACGCGGACCGGTTCCTGGGCGCCGCGCGGCTCCGGGGCGCGTTCCCGGCGCGGCCCGACGGCCGGCTCTATCGGCAGGTGCTCAAGCACTGCGTCGGCGCGGCGAACTGGCGGCGGGCGCTCCACGTGCTCGAGGACATGGAGGCGCAGAAGGTCGACGACGAGGATCTGTCCGTGGACGCGCGGGACTGGAATTTGGGAGTGTTCGCGGCGGAGCGGTTGGCCGTCGACGGCGCGAAGCGGGCCGCGACGAGGCGCGGGGCCAAGCGGGCGGTCAAGGAGGGCGACGCCGCGGCGCCGGGGCGCATCCTCGCGGCCATGGCGGCCCACGGCCACGCGCCGGAGCTCAAGGCCCTCGGCGCGGCCGTGAACGCGGCGCGGCACGCCGCGCGGCCGGATCTCGCGCTCGCGCGGCTGTCGGAGCTCCGCGCGGCGGCGGCGGGGTCGACGCCGGCGCCCTGGGAGCCGGACTACCGCGCGGACGGAGTGGTCGCCGCTTTGGACGCCGTGAAGCGGGCCGCGGCGGCGCTCGACGGCGACGCGAGGGCGAGCGAGGCGACGCGCGACTCCTACGCGGCCGCGGCCGTCGCCGTGCTCGAGCAGTTCGCGCGCGACGACGACGGCGGCGAGGGCCCCGCGCGGCGCGCGGATAGCCGCGGGTCCGACGCGCGCGCGGCGGCGTTCGAGCGCGCGTACGTGACGGCCGCGGCGGCGTGCGCGCGCGCGAGGCGGCCCGACGGCGCGCACGCGGCGATGATGGTCTGCAAGCGGCGCGCGGCCCAGGGCACGGGCGACTGGCCGTCGATCCAGCTCTACAACGCGGTGCTCGACGCGTACGAGGCCGCGGGGAGAGGCGACGCCGCGATCGCGCTGCTGGACCAGCTCCAGGCCGACGGCGTGCCCGTCGACGCCGTGACCTACAACATCTGCCTGCGGGTCTGCGCCAAGGCCGGGGACCTGACCAAGGCGACGTCGCTCCTCGACGAGATGTCCAGGGAGGTCGACGAGGCCGCGCGGCCCGACGTCTTCTCCTACACGACGGTCATCCGCGCGTGCTGCGCGCCCGCGCGCGGCGGCCGCCGGCGGCGGCACACCCGCGACGACGGCGAGGGCACGGCGGCGGCGGCGCTCGACGTGCTCGACCGCTGCGTCGCCGACGCGCGCGTCGACCCGAACGAGGTCACGTTCCGCACCGCGCTCCGCGCGTGCGTCGGCCACCCGGACGACGACCCGCCGCCCTTCGCGCGCGCCATCCTCGGCCTCGACGTCCTCGCGCGCATGAACCGCGCGGGCTACCGCCGGAGCGACCTCGACGGCGCGACGCTCGGCCGCCTCGCCAAGGCCGCCGTCTCCGCGCGGTCCACGGACACGCTCCACGACGACCGCTACTTCGCCGCGCGCGCCTTCGACCTCCTGCCCGCGGAGTAAGGCCTCGTCGTTGTAGGCCTCACAGGCTGTCGAGTGGGCTGCCCGCAGCCGGCGCCGCTGTGCGCGGGCGGCGTCGAGCGGCGCGTCCTCAGCGCGTCCTGGGCATCTCCTGGGCGCGTCGATCAACCCCGGCCACCCAGACGGCGCTCGCGAGCTCCGCGATTCGAGGTGGCGCCATAAACGCCCGCATCCTCGGCTGCCGCGTGCACAAAAATGGACCTCCTGAGCGGAAGCTCTCTCGAGAAGAGCAACGAAGATTTTCTGAACAACCTGCAACAGGCGCAGCCCGCGGCGCCGAAGCCGGCGATGATGGCGCCGCCGCAGGCGCCCAACCCCTACCAGATGCCCATGGCGCCGAACCCCTACGGCGCGCCCATGGCGCCGATGCCCATGGCGCCGAACCCCTACGGCATGCCCATGGCGCCGAACCCCTACGGCGCGGCGCCGCCGGCGGCGATGGCGCCGAACCCGTACGGCGCGCAGCCGAACCTCCTCGGCATGCCCGCGGCCGCGGCGCCCGCGCCGGTCTACGCGCCGCCGGCGCCCGCGCCGGTCTACGCGCCGCCGCCGCCGGCGCCCGCGCCGGTCTACGCGTCGCCGCCGCCGCCCGCGCCGAGCGACCCGCGGCTCGCGGCGTACGCGCCCGCGGGCGCGTCGCCGTCGCCGCTCGACGTCTTCGCGTCCGCGCCCGCGGCGCCCGTCGACGAGGCGCCGGCGGCGTCCCTCGGCGACGCGCTCGACGGCATCGGCGACTTCGTGAGCGGCGGCGGCGACGCCGAGGAGGACGACGCGGACGGCGGCGGCGAGGTCGCGCTCCAGGCGCAGATCGCCGAGGCCGGGTCGGGCGACCTCGAGCGCTACACCGTCGCCTTCGAGTCCGAGGTGAAGCTGGGCATGCTCCTCGAGCGGCGCCACTCCTTCACGCCCGGCGACTCGCAGGAGAACCGGCCGGAGCTCACCGTCGTGACGATGGTCATCGACGGCGGCGCCGCGGAGCGCAAGGGCGTCGTCGTCGGGTCGAAGCTGCTGGTGATCAACGGCGTCGACGCGACGAAGCTCCCGTACGCCAAGTGCCTCGACATGGTCAAGACGCTGCCCCGGCCGCTGACGCTCGTGCTCGAGCGGTCGCGCGCGTCCGTCGACACGGCCAAGGGCTGGTGCCTCGTCCGCAAGTCCGCGGGCACCGTCGCGCCGTCGAAGATGTCGGCCTGGAAGCGCATGTACTTCGTGGTCGGGGGCGCCGTCGCGAAGCGCCACGTGCTCCAGCTCTACGCGACGAAGGCGCAGTACGAGGACATCGTCGTCCGCATGTTCCAGGGCCAGCCGCTCACGGGCTTCAAGTACAAGGCCTACGCGCTCACGCACGCCTTCAAGTGCTCCAACATCCAGTCGAAGCAGTACGCCGGCGAGCACACGCCCCTCAAGTTCTTCTGCCTCCGCAACCCCTACAGCCGCACCAAGACCATGAAGCTCGCGTCCGACAACCCGTCCGTCGTCACCGCGCTCCACACGCACTGCATGCGCTTCGCGACCAAGGGCTAGGGCGCGGCTCGCCCCGGGGCCGGCGCTCCCCGTAGTTAACTCACCTGTTCATCAGTCCCACGCCTGGCGGAGGCGGTAGCGCGGGAGCTCGTCGACGCGCGCCGCGGCCGCGGCGTCGAGCCGGCACCGGACGCGCGACGCCGGAAGGGCCGCCGGCGCGAGCGCGACGACGGTCTGCCAGGACGAGCGCCGGGGCTCGCCGCCGGGGCCGCGCGCGCGCACGGCGACGTCGTCGGAGAGCCGGAGCGCGGGCCACATCGCGACGCCCGAGCACGTCCGGGCGACGCGGGCCGCGACCGTCGCCGCCGGCGCGCCGCCGGCGAAGGGCGCGAGGAAGCCGCCGGGCGCGAGCGCGGGCTCGAGCTCCCGCGCGGCGGCCTCGACGCGGTCGGCGTCGACGGTCCACGCCGCCTCGGGGCCCCGGAGCCAGCCCCGCGGCGCCGCGTCGTCGAGCAGCCGCGCGCAGTCGACGAATTCCAAAGTCTGCGGCGCCGCGAGCAGCTTCAGCGCGCGGTCCCGGCAGCTGCAGCGCATGGGCGCCGCGCGCGCGACGCGACGCCAGTCGAGGTCCGGCGTCAGCGCGTGCGGCGCGTAGACCGCCGGCGCGCCCACCGTGGTTATTGTTGCCGGGATCCAGGACCGCGGGTCCGCGGGACGCTTCGCGAAGCGCGCCGCGGCGTCGCGGAGCGCGACGCGCAACCCCTCCTCGGTCGCAACGGCGCCGACGATCTCCGAGACGACGACGTCGACGCGCTCGGGCCTACCAAGTGACCATCGTTTCCCCGGTCGAACTCTCCCGAAAATAGTCGCGGCCGCGGGACGCTGGCTCGGGCAGCGACACGGCCGTCGAGTAGCCCTCGAGGACGACGATCTGGTGCTCCCGCAGCCGGCCGGCGCGCTCCTCGCGCCGCACGGTCTCGCGCGCGCGCGCGGCGGCGGCCGTGTCGCCCTCGACGGCGTAGACCCGCGCCGCGCCGTATTTCGCCGCGAAGCGCGCGAGCAGCGCGAAGGGCCCCGTGCCGAGGTCGAGCACGACCGCGCCGCGCGCGCCGCGCAGCCGGTCGCGGATCGCGCGCTCGTAGAGCGGCGTCCGGTTCTCGTCGCGCGTCATCGCGTCGTAGGCCGCCGGCTCGAAGCCGATGCTCCAGCCCGACTCCGGCGCGTCCTCGAAGTAGTCGACGACGGGCCCGTTGAAATCGAGGTCCGTCGCGTAGTGGACGTCCGTCGGCAGCCAGGATGAGGTGTGCGTGAGCGCGTCGCAGCCGACGACGACGAGGATGCAGAGGATAGCTCTTCTCGTTGCCAAGCTCCTCGTGCCCACACACGGTGACATCTCGATCGAGAAGCCACTCGAAGACGATCCTCTCGAAGCCATCCTCAAACCGTCCGAAAGTGTGAATTAGGCAACTCATCAACATTGATCACGGGTCTTCAAGTTCCTTTCAACAACAATTAATTAACCCACGTCGTCCTCGTCGAGCACGCCGATCGCGACCTCCAGCAGCCCGAAAGCCACCGCCGCCGACAGCCCGGCGCGCGCGCCCGTCGTCGCGAAGCGGCGCGCGAGCGCCGACGGCCGGAGGTCCGCGCCGTCGATCCAGCCCTTTCCGCGCTTGTACACGGTCTGCAGGGGGAAGCGGACGGCGTGGCAGGCGATGCCCGCCGTTCCGCCGGCCGTCGCGCCGCCCGCGGCCGCGGCCAGCGTGCCGCGCCGCTCCCGCGGCGCGAGGTGCGAGTAGACGCCGAAGAAACACGCGTACGACGCGGAGTCGCGGACGACGACCATGGGCTGCCTGAACCCTTCAAAGGCGTCGAGCCGCCCGGAACGCTGGTAGCCGACGAGGGGCGACGTCGCCAGCGCGTGCGCGGCGCCGGCGACCGCGCCCGCGGCCCAGTCCGAGTACGCGTCGGGCAGCCCGTGGAACGCGTGCAGCCGCTTCGCGACGTCGTAGGACCCGAAGAGCACGCCGCCGCCGAAGCAGTGGCCCGCCGTCGTGATGCTCCAGGACGCGACGCGCGGTCCGAGGCCGGGGGGGTTGTTGCCCAGCTGCTTCGCCAGCTTGTCCCGCTTGAGCTCCTTTGGTCGAAAGAGGTTGAGCGGCCGCGCCGCCTTGAGCTTGATGAGTATGCTCTTCATCGACGTCGTCGCGAGCCCGCGGGCGCTGCCCGCGGCTACCATATCCGCTACCTCGCCGTCCTTGCTGGACGCAGGCGCCATAAGTAACTGCAAGATGTCTGTTGAAGCCAAGATGCCGAGGGGCTGCCCTTGGCGCAGCGCGATGCGCGCGCTCGTCGTAGCGCTCGTCGCGCACGCGTGCCGCGCGCAACGCTGCCGCACGCCGCCGGACGGCGCCGCGTTCGCGCGGGCGGCGCGCTGGTCGCTGCAGAACGGCACGTCGTGCTTCGGCGTCGCACCCCGCGACCTCTGGGCCTGCGAGGAGGCGGTCCAGAGAGCGCTCGACCCCACAAACCTCCCACCCGAGGACGGCTGCGCCGTCGCCGGCCCGAAGACGACGGCCCTGCGCACGGGCAGCCGCGACACGGTGCCGAACGCGCAGACCTGGTCGTCGCTGCGCTGGGCGAGCTACGAGGGGCGCGCGTTCGTCGTCCACGACCCGGCCGCGGCCCTCTTCCGCGGCGCGGTCTGCGATGCGCCGGGCGCGTGCCGCGACGGCGCGCCGCCGCGGATCCTCGGCGCGAGCAAGTGGGGCCTCTTCTGGCACGACGGCGCGGACGCGACGGCGGCGGCGGCGACCGCGGAGCCCTACGAGCGCCGGCGCTGCGACCGCGCGTTCGGCGAGCGGACCTACGTCCTCAACATCCTCACCTGGCAGGTCGGCCACCTCATCCTCGACATCCTCGAGCCGCTCTACCACGCGCTGGCCCGCGACGGCGGCGGCGCGCCGGACCCGGCGCGGACCCGTCTGATCTTCGACGTCGCGAACGAGGACGAGCGCGCGGTCCTGGGCGACAACATCGCGCGCACGGTCTACGGCGAGACGCCCTACGCGCTCCTGCGGCGCTTCACGGCGCACCCGATCCACACGCGCGCCGCGCTCGACGGGCTCGAGGGGCGGTCGTGCTTCGCCGCCGTACACGTCGAGCTCGACGTCGCCGAGTCCTACTACGCCCTCGGCCACGACGCCGCCGCGGCCCGCGCGGCGGACCCCGGCGCGCCGCACCCGCGGGCCGTCGCGCCGGAGGAGCGGTCGCGCTACCGCGCCTTCCGCGACTTCCTCGGCGCGCCCGCGGCGGCGCCCGCGGCGGCGCGGCGCGCGGTCGTCTTCGTCCGCCGCGCGTCGACGCGGCGCCTGACGAACTTCGACGCCCTCGCCGGCAGGGCGCGGGCGCGCGCCGACGCCGCGGGCCTCGACTTCGTCGCCGTGGCCCTCGAGGAGCTGCCCTTCGACGAGCAGCGCGCGCTCTTTGCGCGCTGCGCGGTCCTCGTCGCCCAGTACGGCAGCGCGCTGCACAACGTCATCTTCCTCCCGCCCGGGGCCGCCGTCGTGCTCCTGCCCATGCCCAAGTGGTGCGGCGAGGCCTGGCACTTCGAGCGGCAGGCCGCGCTCAGCGGCGCGTCGTCCGTGACCGTCTGCGCGGGCGCGGGCGCGGACGACGGCGCGCGGTTCCGCTGGGCGCACCGCGCCTGGCTCCAGGGGCCCTGGGCGACGAAGGACGCGGACTTCGCCGTCGACGCGGACCGCTTCGACGCGGGGGTCGCGGCGGCGCTCGGCGCCGTCGGGGGGCCGCCGGCGAGCGCCACCGTCGCCGCGGACGATGAAAACGTCCATCGCTGCCCGACGCGGACGGCCCTCGCGACGCCGCGCGTCCACGTGAGCGACGTCGTCATCGAGGCCGCGCCCGACGGCGCGAACGCGCTCGTGAAGCTCGTCGCCGAGGTCGTCCTGCGCGACGCGGGCGCGGCCGAGGAGGACCGGTCCGCGTTTTTTGAACTTCTCGACGCGGACGCGCTCGAGCTCTGCGTCGCGGAGGTCGACGCGTTGGACGCCGCCGCGTGCTTCCGCGCGAGCGCCTTCAACGAGTTCTCCACGCTCGACGTGACCGTGCCCTGGGGCGAGCGTCTCGCGGTCGCGGTCTGGCTGCGGGGCGCCGGGGGCGCCGCCGCGGACGTCGACCTCCGCCGGCGCCTGCTCCAGCAGGGGCTGCCGGCGGTGCGCACGCACGTCACGTTGGACGTCGACGGCGCCTACGGCGGCCTCGGGGTGTCGACGGTCACGCACAAGCAGGCGCCCGCGCCGCACCGCGCGCCGCCGCCGGCCGCGGCCGCGGGCGCCGGCACGTTCGAGGTCCGCGACTGGCGCCTCTTCGCCGAGACCTGCGACGTGCTGGAGGTGCCCGTGCAGATCGACGGCCGGCCCGTGGTCCTGGCGGGGACGCTGGGCCACGCGACGGCGCTCCAGGGCGAGCTGTCCGCGTTCTGCGGCGAACACGCGCTCAACCCCGCGGCGTGCGCGGCCCTCGACGTCGAGGTGCGGCGGCGCGTCGCGCGGCTCGCGGCGGCGAAGCGCCGGGGCCTGCCCGCGGTCCAGCGCCTGCCGACGGCGCGCCGGCCGTTCCTGTTCCTCCACCACGAGAAGACGGCGGGCTCGTCGCTGCGGCGCCACGTCGTCGACGCCGCGCGCGCGCGCGGCCTGGCCTTCTACGTGCCCTGCTACGACGCCGCGGGCACCTACTGGGAGGACTACCGCTGCTACGCCTTCGACGTCGCGAACGCGTCCGCGGCCAACGGCGGGCCGAACGCCGAGCTCGCGGTGCTCGCGGGCCACTTCGAGTGGGGCGTCTGGGACGACCTCGAGTCCTACGACGCGGCGGCGCCGCCGCCCTGCTTCACCATGGTGCGCCACCCCGTGGACCGCGCCGTGTCGCTCTACTACGAGCGCGTCTACCAGCGCGACGACATCGGCGGCGCGCGCGTCAACGACCTGCCGCTCGGCGAGTTCGAGTGGCTCCTGCGGGCCTTCAAGGGCTCGGCCTTCAGCCGCTACCGCGACGAGGGCTTCTGCGACGCCATGTGCAAGAACACGCTGGGCCTGAGCCTCCACCGCGGCCGCCTGCCCGAGGACGTCGACGCGCGCCGCGCCGCGGAGCCCGCGCTCTTCGCGGCCTACGAGGCCGACCTCGACGCGGGCCTCGCCGTCGACCGCCTGCGCCACTGCGTCGTCGGCCTCCAGGACGACTGGGCCGGGTCGAAGCGGTCCCTGGCCCACTGGTTCCCCTGGATCGCCAGCATCGACGACGCGCGGCGCAACGCGGGCCTCGGCGCGGCGGCCGAGACGCGCGACACGCTCCGGCCCGACCTCCGCGCGGCCCTCGAGGCCTGCAACGCCTGCGACCTCGCGCTCTACGACGCCGCCGCGGAGCGCCACGCGGCCCAGCTGCGCTACCTCGACGGGCTGGGTTCGTAACTCGCCTAACACACTTCATGTGCGCGGCAGGGCGCGGAGCCCTCGCGCTTCGTTTCGAATTGAGGGCGGGGGGAGGGGGGTTCTGAAGTGGCGCTGCACCTGGGAACTAGGAGACCGCGCGCGCGCGTGTTGACAATCCACATGACATTCTGCGAATGTCCTTGGAACCGACTGCTCGGCCCTTCGGCCTTTGTCAGAGTTGGATGACGCTGAATTCCGCGTGCGCGCACGGGCCGCACTTGTACGTCGGGGTGCAGCCGCACGAACCTGCGAGCTGACCCAGGTCTTGGAGCGCGCCGAGGCCTTCGAGCGCCCGCGCGAGGACGCCCTTCTCGTCGGCCATGTGGGAGGTGAGCACGGCCAGGGCGCGGCCGGCGCGCGCGCGCGCGCCGTAGGTGCCGCTTCGCAGCAGCTCGATGAGGGGCGGGATCGCGCCGGCCCCGGCCAGCGCGAGCCGGACGTCGGGGCTGGAGCACGCGAGGTTGCCCAGGGCCCAGGCGACCATCTCCTTGACGAGGGCGCTGCCGCTCCGCTCGAGGTCGACGAGCGCATCGATGGCGCCCATGCCCATGATGATAGCCGCGGTGTCGTCGTCCCACGCCATGTTCGCCAGCGCGGCCGCGGCCATCGCCTGGCAGAGGTCGCTGCCGTCGTCTTCGACCACCGCGAGCAACAACGTCTCGACGCCGCTGGCCTCGGCGATTATTCGCCGGAGGCATGGGTTGACCGCGAGGTTCGTGAGCGCCCAGCAGGCCTGCTCCTTGGCACCGACGCCGCCATGCTCGACGAGGTCGACGAGGAGCGGCACGGACCCCGCCGCAGCGATCACCGCCTTGTTGCAGTCGTCGACTGCGAAGAGCACCAGCGCTCGCGCGGCGGCCTCCTGCGCCTCGTCGTTGCCGACGTCGCGCAGCAGCGTCAGAGCGACACCGAGGTTCATAACTTGACGAAGCCACAAGACTTCCTGGCTGGCGGGGCAGCTACCAGAATCTGATTGCACGTGGATTGCCATTCACTTGTGGTTTCAAGAGAGAGCTGGTTTATTGAAGTTCATGCTAAAGTAAGACTCTTCTAGGAGACTGTTTGACGTTCTCAACATGCTTAACGCTCACCAGTTCTCAGACCTATGACAGGTTTTGACCCCTGGGCCATTACCTACTCTCCGGGACACTCGCGGGGGCCAGGGGGCACCTCACGCGAGCCGGCGCAGCCCACCCAGGGAAGTTCCAGACAAACTTGGGGCATCTTCACCATCGACCTTAAAATCCCCCCCCGCCGGGGTCCGAGTCCCAGGCGGCGTGCGCACGTTTTACTACTCGGGCACCTCGCCTACGCGCCGGGCGGCCGCGCCATCGTCGCGCGCCGGTACCGGTTGCCGCCGCCCTTGGCGGCGCGGGACATGGCGACGGCGACGCGGGACCGGGGCTCGGCGAGGTCGGAGACGTGGTCGTCTTCGCCGGGCCACGCGTCCGGGACGCCCCACTGCGAGCGGATGAAGGCGTAGATCGGGTCGCAGTCGCGCGTCCAGTCGCAGCTCGGGGTCGCGCGGCAGAGCGCCTTGTCCAGGGGCTCGAGGTGGAGCAGCGTCGACCGCGCGACGCCGTCGTCGAGGTCGACCTTGATCTCGTCGCGGCCGTGCGCGATGTTCGGGTACTTGGCGTAGAGGCGCCGCACGGACGTCCACATGCGCTTTAACTGCGCTCGGTTCTCGTCGGCGCGCGCCGCGTCGGGGATGCCCCGCACGCCCAGCGCGAGGTCCTCCTTGGGACGCAATTTCCGCCGGAGCCACTCGTCCGCGAGCTCGTCGCGCGTGGGGTCGGAGACACCCGCCTGTTTCGCCTCGGCCTCGAGGGCCCGCGTGTACCAGGACAGGGCGTCGAGGAGCGTCTCCGGCTTCGTCGCGTTGATGCGGTCCAGCGTGAGGTCGTACTCCTTGTGGAAGCGCGCCTCGCGCTCGTCCTCGAGCTGCTCGAAGTGCTCCTTCTGGTGCTTGTAGAGCGCGAAGGCGAAGGCCGTGCTCCCGACGCAGACATTCATAAAACCCGCCTCGCCCGTCGTCAGGCTCTGGAGGAAGGCGCGCAATCGAGCCATCGGCTTTGTGGCCCGGGGCAGCCTTCCCCTGGAGGCGAATTCGACATGCGAGCCCACGATGCTGTTCAACAAGCCAACGTTTTACTTCAACGACACGGCGCACGAGCGGATAATTCACGGTGCATCTTCAACAAGCCAGCGTGTTACTTCGACGACGCCCAGCGGCCGGCGCAGGCCGGGCAGAGCCACTCGGCGGTCTCGGGCACGCGGTCCAACGGCGGGTCGAGGCAGAACGTGTGGAGGGGCACGTTGCAGAGGTCGCAGAGGAGCAGGTCCGCGTCCTTCGCGTCCGTCGCGTCCTCGCAGACCGCGCAGACGACGTCCGCGTCGAGGTGCGCGCGGCTCGCGTAGCGGCGCATGCCCGCGCCGTTGTTGCGGTACTTCTCGAACTCGCAGAGGCAGTGCTCGACGTTCTTGAGCGTGAGGCGCTTGCCCGCGAAGAACGCGAAGTCGAGGCCGAGGCTCCTGAAGGCGTCGCGCTGGACGCTCGCCAAGAGCTTCGCGAGGTCGAGCTCGTCGATGGGGTGGACCTTGCCGAAGCAGCGCGCGAGGCCCCGCTTCGCGCCGGGGCCGAGCATGACCCAGTCGTCCTCCGTCGCGGCGGCGTCCAAGACGTCGGACTCGAAGAGGTCGCAGACGACCTGCCACGCGAGGAAGGGGCCGACGTTGTTCAGCGTGCGCAGCTTCTTGAAGACGGCCTCGACGTCGCCCCGCAGCGCGAAGACCTCCGCGCCGAGCGCGCCGAGCCGCGCGCGGACGTCGCCCATCGTCGCCAGGTAGCGCTCGAGGCCCATCGTCTGGTGCGCGTTGGAGAAGATGGGCCCCCGCGCGTGCGCGTCGCGGAGGAAGGCGGCGAAGGCGTTCCAGGACTTGGGCTCCGGCGACGGGATGCCGCCGCCGGGCCGCCAGGCCGACGCGAAGGTCTCGATCTTGTTCAGGAGCCGATACGCGAGGCTCTCCCAGAGCGCGTCCTTGAACGCGGCCTCCGGCGCCTCGGCGGCGCCGCGCTTCGCGGCGCGCGACCGCTTCCGCTGCTCCACGCAGCGGCGGAAGTAGATCGTGCCCCGGTCGAGCTCGCGGTAGTTGTTGCAGAAGACGTACTCGCGCAGCAGGCCGTCGTCCGTCCACGGCGGGTCGCCGCCCGTCGCGCGCTTCCGCCAGATCTCCTGGCGCTCGTGCACGAAGGCGAAGAAGGCCGCGACGTCCTCGGCGGCGCCGCCGCGCCCCCGCGGCAGCAGGGGCCGCACCGCGTCGCCGCGCGCCGCGCGCCGCGCGGCCGCCGCGGGGTCGTCGTCGGTCTTCCGCTTCTTCGGGTTCGGCGCGTCGGCCCAGGGCGCGTGCGCCTCGCCGTCGTTCGCGTCGTCCCAGGCGACGCGGTTGTAGCGCACGCCCCGCTCGATGGTGCCGTCGTCGTAGGCCACGCAGCACCGCCACGCGCCGACGGCGCCGGCCTTGACGCGGTAGACCGCGCCGCCGAAGCGCTTCGACGTCCAGGTCACGCTCGCGCGCGCCGGCGGCGTCACGGGCGCGCCGCGCTCGCCGTCGAGCCACGCGCGCAGCGCGCGGCCGTCGAGCGGCGCATCCTCGGCGCCGAGCGCGCGCAGCGTCGCCAGCGGCGTCCAGAAGAGGTAGTTGTTCTTGCCGGAGCCGGCGCTCACGAGGAATTCGTCGTCGCCTCGGCTATCTTCGAGGTAGCATCGCCGCGTGCCCTCGGCGTCGACGTGGACGACCTTCATCGCACGGTCGAGAGGCGAGTGCCAGTGGACAAGATCAGCGGCGCGCGGCGAGGCTCAGAGAGCGGTGGCTTATCCAGGGAGGTTCAGAGAGCTCGGCCGCTCGGCTCTGCCGCAAGAGCGCCGCCGCCGCCCACTCGCGCCGCCGCGCGCGCCGCTTCTGAGCGCTCCGAGACGCGCATCGCTCGCCGCAGTGCTCGCGCCGTTGCGCTCGTCGCGCTTGGCTCATGGCCGCCCAGGAAGCGCGCGCCGCGCCGCCCGCGGCGCCGACGCCGACGCCCGCGCTGGCGCCGGCGCCCGCGCCCGCCGCCGCGCCGCCGCCGCGCGTCCCCTTCGGCACGGGGCCGAAGGAGAGAATAGAGGGCCTGTACGAGGACCCGGCCTCCAAACCGGCGCTCGAAGCGCGCATCGCGATGATCAAGCCGAACGGCAACGATCCCCCGGAGGCGGAGCGGCGCGTCTCCATCTTCGTCGGCATCTCGGACCCGGAGAAGGCCAATCCGTTCAACGAGGCCGCGCAGGTCGAGATCTTCGAGGTCCTGAAGGAGTTCGACGGCCGCTGGGAGCCCATCTGGGTCGCGGGCGAGCGCCTCCCCGCGGGCTGGGCGAAGGTCCCGGTCTCCAAGGCGCGCGACGCCGCCCGAGCGATCAAGGCCAAGGGCTACAAGATCGCGTGACGTCGCTTGTTTGTTTAAGGAGGTCGTGTAAGCGTCGGTTAACTTGTGGTTCAACAAGCCGTCGATGAGTTCATGATGCAGTGACGCGGTTCTTGAAATTCGACTCCGGCTGCCCGAGGCCGTTGCAGCCGGCTGGGAACGTCCACCAGGAAGAGTCCAACCTTCGCACGATGGACGCGGATGCCGGCGTCGCGCTCACCGAGACGGACAAGGAGAAGAGCATCGATGAGGCTAAGCCGGCGGAGCCGCTGCCGGACATGGGGTTCTCGCCGGACATGGACGAGACGGGCGCCGGCTGTGCAGAGCGGCGTCCGTCGTCGTTTTCGAACTATCTTTCGTCGTCGCGCGATCTCGCGGGCGCGGCCTCGCACCCTGCCGCGGGGCGACCGAGGCGATCTCGCGGGCGCGCACTCGTCCGTCTCGACCACCATCCGCGGACGCGCGACCTCCGACGGCCTCCGACGCGATCCCCCCTCCCCGTAGGCAACGTCTGCATGCCGCCGGGCGGCATCGTCGGCGCGGACAAGTACGACTACAAGTACCTCTGCCTGCCGTCGATGCCCTGGTCCAAGGGCGGCGTCGCGCCGCCCAAGTTCCTGTCCAAGGACGAGCGCCTGCCGCTCGTCGTCGCGCTCACCATGGGCCTGCAGCACGCGCTGGCCATGGTCGCGGGCATCGCCACGTCCGGCGGCCTGCTCATCGCCGGCGACGCGTGCTTCCCCTGGCAGAAGGACTCCGCCATGTGCGACGCGCGCGAGTACATGATCTCCGCCGCGTGGATCACGTCGGGCATCCTCACGATCATCCAGGTCTTCCGCGCGAAGATCCTCGGCACGCCGTTCTACCTCGGCACGGGCCTGATTTCGGTCATGGGCACGTCGTTCACGTTCCTGCCCATCGCGCGCGAGATGGTCATCCGCGAGATCCGCGACGCGTCCGCGTCCGGCAAGTGCGACGGCGGCGACTGCCGCGGCTTCGGCAAGGAGGGCTACGGCAAGTTCCTCGGCACGTGCATGGTCGCGTCGCTCTTCGAGATCGCCATAAGTATGATGCCGTCCAAGGTCCGCAAGCGCCTCTTCCCGCCCGTCGTCACGGGCGCGGCCGTCATGCTCATCGGCGTGAGCCTCATCTCGTCCGGCATCAAGTACGTCGGCGGCGGCGTCTTCTGCGGCGAGAACGACTTCTCCCGGGCCGCGGCGTTCGGCGACCCCCAGTACTGCAACGAGAACGGGAACGTGATCCTGCCGTTCGGGTCGGCCGAGTACGTCGGCCTCGCCGCGTCCGTGATCGCGTTCACGGTCTTCGCCCAGTTCGCCGGGAGCCCCTTCCTCAAGAGTACGTGCATCTTCTGGGGCCTCATGTTCGGCTGCTTCGTCGCCGGCGTGTCGCGCTACGAGGCCGTCGAGGGCGACATGACCTTCGACTTCCACACGTCCAACGGCCGCGTCCAGGCGGTCATGGTGGCCGCGGTGCCGGGCCGCAAGTACAAGTACTTCAACGACTACAAGATCCGCAACGCGCCGTGGTTCACGTTCCTCTGGGACATCACGTTCCCGCTGGGCTTCTCCAAGGAGTACTTCCTGCCCATCGTCATCGGCTTCTTCGTCTCGACGGCGGAGACCATCGGCGACGTCACGAACACGTGCTTCTACTCGCGGCTCCCGACGGAGGGCGCCGACTTCGAGTCGCGCGTCCAGGGCGGGCTGCTGGCCGACGGCGTCAACTCGCTGCTCGCGGCGCTCTTCACGTCGCCGCCCAACACGACCTTCTCGCAGAACAACGGCGTGATCCAGCTCACGCAGTGCGCGTCGCGCGCCGCGGGCTTCGCCTGCGCGTTCTGGCTGATCCTCTTCGGCGTCATCGGCAAGATCGGCGCGGCGTTCTCGTCGATCCCCATCTGCGTCGTCGGCGGCGTCGTGTTGCAGTGCTTCGCCATGGTCTTCGTCTCCGGCATGAACATCGCGACGCGCCACGCGACGCGCCGCAACAACTACATCCTCATGGTCGCGTTGGCGCTCGGCATCGGCGTCGGCATGGAGCCCCAGCTCTTCGAGGGCGGCGGGCCCGCGGCGTTCTACGGCGGCAACCTTCGCCACAACATCGGATTTTGGCCGCGCCACAAGACCTGCGACGTCTTCCCGTCCGTCACGACGACGAACACGGTGACGGCGGCGTCCTGCGATTTGGACGGATACGTGTGGACGTCGGGCGACGAGGCCTTCGAGACGACGTGCGCGGATTTGGGCGGCGTCTACGCCGCGGCCGTCACCGAGGACGTCACGGAGACGGTCAAGACCTGCACGAACAACAACGGCTTTTCGGCAGCGTCCTGTGGCGGTGACGATTTTCGAGAGATTTTGACCGGGAAAACGAAGAGAAATTGTTACCGACATGCTTGGTAGGTTTCTGCTGCCTCGAGTACGACGACACCAAGGATGCGAACCGGACGACGACGATCATCCTCCTCAAGACGACCTACGGCATCGGCTTCCTCGCCGCGCTCTTCCTCCACATCATCCTCCCCGAGGACGCCGTCGACCCGGACGACCCCTACGCCGAAAATCCCGCCAGCGACCTCAAGTACCCCACTGCGGGCCAGCACTCGCTCGCCCTCGCCGGCCACCCCGAGCCGGCCGAGGCGTGACCGTCACGGTGACCTCCAGCACTTCCAGCAAGGCGCCCAACTTGAAGTCCCCCGAACGCCGCCGCCGCGCGCCCGCCGCCACGAGAGCCGCGCCGCCGCCGCGCCCCCCTGCGCATTCCCCGCCAGCGAAATTCAGCAAGTAAATTAGTTGGATGTTAGTGTAGGCCTGCGCGTTTAACTTGTAGGTCGCCGGCGCGTCGCTTGAGGCGTCGCTTGGCTCGTCGACAAGTTCAACCTGAGTAGCCGACGATGAACTTGTTGCTCCACCGATTGGCGACACAGCCGAAGCTTTGCGCCGCCGCCGAGCACGGCCGCGACGCAAGCCGAGCACGATGGACGGCGCCTTCCTCGATCTCTTCTGGTCGCTGGCGAGCAAGGGCGCCGCGACGCGCAATGCCGCCGTCGCGTCGCTCCTGGAAAAGGTGCAGGGCGGCGACGAGAAGATGGCGGCCTACGCGCTGAAGCGCCTCATGGGCGGCCTGCTGTCGCCGCGCGACGGCGCGCGCGTCGGCTGCGCGACGGCGCTGACGAGCCTGCTGCGCGCCGGCGCCGTCGCGCCGGCGGCCGTGGTGGCGCACGCGCAGGAGACGCTGGCGCCGCAGGGCGGCGGCGGCGGCCGGAGCGACAAGCGCGAGGCGCGCGCGTGCGACCTCGCGAAGCTCCTGGCGGCGGACTGCGTCGCGCGCAGCGGCGTGGACGACGGCGACGCCGTCGTCTTCTTCGTCGTCGCCGCGCTGGAGCTGACGCGCACGCGCAAGTGGCTCCGGGAGCTCGGCGCGCGCTGCGTCGCGGGCCTGCTGCCGAGGGCGCCGGAGGACCGCTACGCCGCGGAGCTGAAGCCGGCGCTCGAGGCGACCGTCGGCGACCTGGCGCTGGCCCACCTCGACGCGGAGCAGCTCGCCGTCGCGCTGGCCTGGCGCGCGTACGCGGCCGCGCGCGGCGTCGCCGGCCCCGCGGCCGTGCCCGGCGCGTGGGCGCCGGGCGACGAGCTCGCGCTCGAGGGCCCCCTCGGCGGCGCGTCCCACGTCTTCCCGAACGTGCACGTCGCCTGGGAGCTCGTCCTCGCGACCTGCGGCGTCGCCGCGGGCGACGGGGACGGCGGCGCCGCGCCGGGCGGCTCCGACTACGGCGCGGTCGTCGCGCCCGTCCTCGACGCGCACGCGAGCCGCGGCACGCTCGAGCGCCGGGGCACGGCGCTCGTCGTCGCGCTGCGCGCCCTCGAGGGCGGCGCGCCGCCGAGCGCCGTGCTCACGGAGACGCTCTGCGGCTTCCTCGCGAAGACGGCCGACAAGGCCGACGGCCACCTCGCGCCGCTCGCGGCGTCCGCGCTCAAGCGCCTCGCGGCGCTGGAGGACCGCGACAGCGCCTGGCGCCTCGAGGCCGCGACGGCGCTCCTCGAGCGCGGCGGCGGCGGCCGGGCCGCGGCGAAGGCCGTCGCGGCGCTCGTCGGCGGCCTCGACGCGGACGACAAGCGGCGCCACGTCCGCGGCCTCTGCGCGGCCGCGCTCGACGAGGGCGGCGCGCCGCGCACGCGGGCGCTGGAGGCCCTGGCGGCCCTGGCCAAGGCGCGCGCGGCGCCCGGCGCGGCGGACGCGGCCGTCGCCGTCGCCGCGCGCGTCGCGTTCTTCGGGCCGGGCGCGGCGGGGCGCGACGGCGCCGCGCTCCTGCGGCTGGAGACGCCCGTCGCCGCCGGCGTCGCGGCGCGGCCCGTCGAGGGCGCGTCGGCCGCGGCGCGCGGCCACGCGGCCGACGTGCTCTACGCGGTCCTCGCGGACGCGACGAAAGGCCCGCTCGCGGCCGAGGGCCTCGCGCCGCTCGAGGGCTTCCAAGAGGCCATGGCGGCCTTTGCCGCCCTGCCCCGCGTCGTGGCGCTCGACGACGAGGCGGCGGACGCCGTCGCCGGCTTCGTCGCCGGCGGCGCCGGCGGCGGCGTCGAGCTCCGGGCGCTCGCGGCGCTCGCGGCGTGCCTCTGCGACCACGCGGCGCCCGGCTCCGAGGTCGAGAGCCGCGTGGCCACCGTGACGGCCATCCTCGAGGACTGCGCCGCCGCGCGGACCGCGGACAGCGGCGCCGACGCCTCGCTCATGGTCGCGCGCGCGTGCGTCGCGCTCCTCCACTGCGCGCACACGCACAAGGCCTCGAAGCTCGCGCGCGACCTCGTGAAGAAAACCTGGGCGTCGGCCGCCGCGGGCGGCGTGTCGGACGCCGCGTTTTCCGCGCTCGTCGACGCCGTGTCCGGGCGCGAGGAGGACGAGGAGGACGAAGAAGAAGAGGACGAGGAGGACGAGGAGGAGGAGGACGACGAGGAGGCGCTCGACGAGGACGCCGTCGCGGGGCTCCTCGGCACGAAGTGCGTCCCCTGCAAGAGCGACCCGCTGAAGATCGCGACGGGGCCCGGCGGCGTCCGCAAGACCGAGAGCAGCGACGACGACGTGGACGACGAGGACGACGACGACATGGACGACGAGGACGACGTCTCCGAGTCGGAGATGGTCGTCGGCGGCGGCGGCGGCGACGGCGGCGACGAGAGCGAGGAGGACGTGCTCCTCGAGGGCGACGCGCTCGCCGAGTACCTCGAGAAGGAGGAGGAGAACAAGGACGTCGAGGCGGCGATGCTCGCGGCGCGCCAGGCGGGCCGCAAGGCGGGCAAGCAGGACGCGTACCGCACGGACCTGCAGCTCAAGCTCCGCGCGCTGGACCTCCTCGAGCGCTGCGTCGGCGGCGACGGCGACGGGCCGCGGTGCCTCGGCGCGCTCGAGCCCCTGGCGAAGCTCGCCATGGACCTCGACGAGGGGCCCGACGTCCCCGAGGCGCGCGACCTCGCGAAGCGGCTCGCGAAGCTCGTCGAGGGCAAGCTCGGCAAGGCCTGCGGCCGCGCGCCCGCGGACCAGGAGGCCGCCGTCGCGGGGTTGTTGGAGGGGCTCCTCGAGGGGCTGGCGCAGACGCCGACGGGCAAGGGCTACTTTTCCGACGTCGCGGCGCGCGCGTGCGGCGCCGCGAGCCGCGCGCTCAAGGACTGCGCGGACGCCGACGCGCGGGCCACGGCGGCGGACGCCTACGCCGCGGCGCTCGAGGACTGCTTCGCGTCGAAGAAGTCCAAGCTCAAGACGAAGCTGCTCAGGGACTGCGTCGCGCGCGCGCCGGCGCTCGCGGGCCCGGCGTTCCTCGGCGACCTGCCTGCGCTCGCGGCGGCCGCGCCGTCGCCCTTCCTCGCCGCCGAGGCGCTCGGGTTGTTGAAGGACGTCTTCCAGGCCGTCGAGACGACGGACGCCCAGGCCGACGCGGCGCTCGACGCGTGCGCGGCGCTCGTCGGCCGCGACGACAAGATGCACAAGACGGACCGGCTCCGGGCCCTGCTCGACGCGGCCGTCGCCGTCGCGCGCAAGCACCCGGGCGCGAAGCTCGCCAAGGTGCGCAAGGCCGTGGCCAAGGTCGCCGCGGGCCACGCGTCCTCCGCCGTCGTCGCGCTCGCGGCGAAGCTCGGCGCCGTCGACGACCGCAAGCGCGCCGCGCCCGCGGCGAAGAACCCGGCCCAGAAGAAGCGCAAGACGGCGAAGAAGTAGGTCGCTAAAAATGGTTATCCCCTCAGACCTCGAAGGAGGCGTAGTGGCTCTCCTTGCTCAGGAGGAAGGACGGCAGCTCCGTCGACGGCGGGTTGGACGGCGGCGGCGTCGGGTCGCCCTCGGGCGTCTTGCCGCCGAAGTACTTGTCGTTGAAGTGGCGCCGCTGCTCCTCGCGCTCGCCCCGGCGCGCGAGGAGCCGCTCCGAGAGCTGCGCGGCGCGGTCCGTGTCCTCGGCGCTCCGGCGGTACGCGCGCGTCGCCGCGAAGACGGCCCGCGACGACCGCAGGCTCCGCGAGAAGCCGAGGCGCAGCGCGTGGCGCGCGGCGGCCGCCGCGAGGATCAGCGCCCACGCGCGCGGCACGTCGACGCCGTACTTCTCCGCGACGTCGACGTCGCTCAGCAGGAGGAAGGCCGCGGCGAGCTCGACGACGAGGCCCAGCGCGGCCATGGCCGACGCGGCGATCAAGCATTTCACGGACTTGAGGCCGACGCCGAGGCACGACACGCCGGCCAAGAGCACGAGGAACCCGCCGTAGGCCGCGACGGCGACCTTCGCCGGGAACCGGTGGACGTAGGCCGACCCCGGCGGCACGAGGCCCGACTCGAGGACCAAGGCCGCCCCGATGGCGAAGTCCGCGAAGTCGAAGACGAGCAGGAAGAGCGACGACAGGAAGGCGCAGATCTGCGCGCAGAGCCAGGCGCAGCACATGTTGTGTTCTTGGGTGTCTCGCGGGCGACGAAGGACCCGAGTGTGGTTCTTTGCCGGGTGTCTCGCGGGTGCCGTAGGCCCCGGCTGTCTCGCGACCTCCGGGCGCGCGAGGGGCGGCGCTCCCGGCCGCTGGACGACGCCGAAGGTCGAGAATCGGCCTTCGCCTCGCGTCGCAGCCGGATTGACTCCGCAACGCAGCAGCAACACCCCACTCAGGCCATTAGTGTCGCGCGCGCGATCGATGATGCGTATCGTGTGACGACGAGAGGGGCAGCTACTGCACGTCGGCGCACCGCTGCTTCGGCCGCGCGCACCAAACCACGACCCTCCGCGGCCAGACCTGGGTCAAGGCCTACGATCGCGAGTCGCCCACGCTCGTCCACGATGCACCTGCTGCGCACGATCACCCTCCTGGCCGTCACGGCGACGTCGGCCATCGACGACGACTCGGCGGCGGCCCTCTTCGCGGCGATCCCCTACATCTGCGGCGTGCTCGGCCACCACCTCGCGCCGAACCACAACGGGAACCACAAGGGCGGCGTCGAGACGGACATCCTGCTGCACGCGCCCGTGTTCCACAGCGTGTCGCTCTGCGCGCCGCCCTGGCCGCTCGTCGAGAAGCGGGGCCACTGGGAGCCGGGCCAGCGGCCGCCGGTCGTCGCGAAGACGTGCGGCGGCGGCCTCGGCGCGTTCTACGGCGGCGTCGACGCCGTCGACGTCGACGGGCCCTGCGAGCGGCGCTTCGACCCGCGCAACAACCGCGGCATGTTCCACTACTGGACGAACCGCGACGTGCAGATCTCGAGCCGCCTGCGGCTGCCGCCGCCCGCGCGCGCGCGGAGCCTCGGCGGCGACGCGGCGCGGGACCCGCGCGTCGTCGTCATCAGCACGCCGCACCTCGCGCGCGACGGCCGCGCGCAGACGTGCCCCTTCGTGCGCGCGAGCTGCTTCTCCTTCGGGCAGGTCGTCCAGATGGCGCGGGCGGCCGTCGCCGCGGGCTTCAAGGTGAAGCTCTGGGCGACGAACCTCGAGGACGGCGACTACGGCGTGAGGAACGGCGGCAAGCGCGTCAAGTCGGAGGTCGTCGCCGCGGAGACGACGGCGGCCGCCGACGCCGTCGCGAAGCTCTTCGACGGGGACGTCGCCGTCGTCGGCCGCGACGAGGCGTGGCGCGGCGGCGTGCCCCAGCACAACCTCACGGCCATCCTGCGGGACCTCGGGGACGCGTCCCTCTACGTCTCGGGCTTCGGCGGCGTCGGCGCGGCGAGCCTCGCGTATCTGGGCGCGCGGCACGTGATCTTCTGCGGCGACGGCCTGCACAAGGACACCAAGGGCCTGTTCTGCGACGCGGACCTGCTCGAGTCCGTGGGCCGCCAGACCGTGCACCTCGAGGAGACGGCGGCGGGCGCCATCGCCAAGGCGCTGGCGCTCATGACGGGCGGGCCGGGCGCCGTGCCGGGCGCGCGGCTCGCGCCGTACCCGGCCGAGCGCGACCTGCGAAGGGCCGCGGTCGCGCTCTACCCCGCGTCGCCGCTCCTCGCGCGCTTGGCGCGGCCCTGGGGCGAGGGCGGCGTCTGGGACGCGCCGCCGGCCGGCGCGCTGCCCTGGCTCTGCAAGCACGCGCGCGCGCGGCCGTCGGACCCGGCCGGGCACAAGCCGTTCTCGGGCGAGTTCGGCCCCGAGCTCGTCACCAAGGTGCCCCACGAGTACTTCATGCACCAGTGCGGCGCCGTGGCCAAGACGTCGTCCTGCGGCGACCTGTCCATGTTCTACTTCTTCAGCCCGGCCCACGAGAACCTGCCGTGCCTGCGCCACGGCGGCCAGATGACGTTCTCGGGCATCGTCGGCGGCTACTTCGCGAACACGCCTCTGTTGTGGGCGCCGCCGCCGATCCGCGCCCACTTCGCGGCCATGGCGCCCGTGCTGGACCACGGCGCGGCCAAGACCGTGGCCATCTTCAACCGGCTGGACTGCCGGCCGTGCGCGACGGGGCCCTGCGGCGGCCGCGGCGACCTCTGCTGCAAGCAGTACATGGCCAACTCCGTGCTGCGGCGCGTCCTGGCGGCCGTCGACGCCATGGTGCCGCGCGTGCGCGCCATCTACGTGCGCGTGAACCACGCGGACGCGCGGCTCAAGGGGCTCTCGAAGGAGCGCGGCGACGAGTACCAGGACTCGAACCGCATGCAGGGCATTTTGAGAGTGTGCGGCCGCGGGGGCTGCGAGGTGAGCGACGCCGAGGCGCGCACGGCCGAGCCCCTGGCGGAGATCCGCGACGAGGCCATGATCCGCGCGGAGTTCCCCGGGACCGTCATCCTCGCGGACGCGTACCACGAGCGGCCCGAGAGGCACCGCAACATGACCTGGAACGAGTTCATGGGCGTCGCGCTGGGCCAGTCCAGTTCCTTCGTGAGCGTCCAGGGCGGCGGGTCCTACCTCGCGTCGTATTTCGGCGGCTGCAACGAGGTCATCGACTTCTACGGCACGTCGAACTCCGCGAAGGCCCACGACCCGCCCTTCGTGCCCGAGTGCCCGGAGGAGGGGCTGCCGGAGGTCCACAAGATGGACTACGTGACGGACACGCCGCCGAACCCCCGCGCGCGCGAGCGCCAGCGCGCGCGCGGCGCGCAGCAGCGCGCGGCCGCCGGGGGACGCGCGGGCTCGATGCTCGCCACGCGCGCGCGGCGGCGGCTCGAGGCCCGGCGGCCCGAGGCTCGGCGGCTCCTCGGCAACGCGACGGACGACGACGCGGACGACGACGTCTGGGACGACGCCCAGGCGCGCCGCCGCCTCCCCGAGGTCCAGGAGACCTACTCCATCACGCTCCCGCGGCTCTCCGGCGCGCGCGTCACGAACCACCGCGAGGGCCACAACCTCGTCGCCGCCGTCGCCGGCTGGGCCACGGACCCCAAGTGCGGCCTCGTGGCGGCCTAAGCTCGATCGGACAGGTCGGGGCTTAGACAGGGGGCGTCGGCGCGGCGGCGGCGAGCGAGGGGGGCGTTTGATCAAAGGTGGGCGACGCGCTCGGACGCGAAGAACGCGGCGCGCTCCGCGGCGAGGAAGCGCCGGCGGCGCTCGTCGTTGGCGGTTTCTTTCTCCTGGTAGGCCGGGTTGTCGCCGCGGGTCCGCCACATGGGGCAGTTGTAGCAGCCCGCCTGCGGGCACGAGTGCGACGTGTAGCACTTCATGTTGAGCGGGTCCGGCGCGTTGCCGTCGGCCGCCTCGGCGCCGCAGTTCACGAGCTCCGTCTTGACGCGCGCGCGCTCGTTGCGCACGAGCTCCTCGAAGGACACGCGGTGGATCGCCTGGCGCGGGCACGCGAAGATGGCCTCGTCGACGGCCACGCGCGCGTCGCCGCCCTGCTCGAACGCGCGGCCCTTGCCGTCGACGGCCTCGGAGAAGAACGTCGCGGGCGCGATCTTCGAGCACATGCCGCAGCCGTTGCACGCGTCCTCGTTGACGAAGACGAAGTCGTCGCCGCCGAGGCGCACGGGCACGCCGTCCTCGAACGTCTCCACGAGCTCCCAGCTCGGCCGCTCGTCCGCGGAGCCCGCGGCGCGCGCCGCCGCGTCGAGCGACTCGTAGAGCTCGACGGCCGGGTCGAGCCAGAGGGCGTCCAGCGCGCTCGCGTCGTCCTCCGCGGAGGCCGCCTCCTCGTCGAGGAACGCCGCCTCGTCGTCGTCGGCGTCCTCGCGCTCCCAGTTCAGCTCCGCGGCCCACATGTCGGTGAGGCGGTCGACGGGGCTGTACTCCGTCGAGACCGCGTCCTCGACGGCGCATTCATCGAGGCAAGCGGCGTCGTCCCAGGTCGCGGGGAGCAACGAGGGCGCCGCCGGCGGCGCCTCGACGGCGGGGGCCTCGAGGACGGCGGACGACAGCCACGACGTTTGCGCGGGGGGGGCGGACGTCTTGGGGGTGAGCGCATGGGTTGTGGACGCTCCAAGGAGCGCCGCGGCGGCGCAAATCATGAGCGCCGCGGCCATCCTTCCTCAGCTCGGAAGGAAATGACTACCTCAATCGCAAGTTGAAGTTCAACAAAACTTCTTCAACGGCTCACCATTTTACCGCCCCCGCGCCTCACACCCCGGGAGCGGGTTGATCACGAGGACCTCGCCCGTCGCGTCGCGCAACGCCTCGTCGACGAGCGCGTCCTCGAGCCCCGCGGCGGCCGCGGCCGCGGTGACGTCCGCCCAGTTGTCGATCATGTCCGCGTGCGTCAGGTTGCCCGTGCGCTTCACGTGGCCCTCGGACGGCTTGGCCTGGACGTGGCCCTGGACCGGGCGGAGCGGCGCGGCGTCGAGGCCCAGGAAGGGCAGGACGTAGGCCTGGAAGACCGCGTCCGCGTCGCGCAGCAAGTCCTCGTAGCGGACCGCGAGCAACGGCGCGCCGACGCGTTTCGCCGTGTCGAGCACCTCGTCGTGGACCATGGCGAGCGTGTCCTCGTTCTCGCGCATCTGAGCCACGAGCCAGGCGACGTCGACGGTCGCGTGCGTCGACTTCATGCAGTGGTCGTAGCCCGCCGCGGTGCACCCGTGCTCGCTCCCGTAGAGGGCCGGCGCGAAGCGGCTCAGCACGCGATCGAGCGAGTTCGTCCGCAGGTTGAAGACGACGCGCGCCGGCCCCGCGCTGTGGGACCCGTTGAAGGCGCCGGGCGCGAAGAGCGCGAGCGTGTCGTCGAACGGCGCGCCCGCGCCGCCTACGGGTTGGGCGTTTCTTCGGCGTTTCCCGGCGCGAATGCTCGGTGTTCGACCCCGGGCGCCCGCCGGCCCGCAGCCGCTCGTAGGGCAGCTTGCCGCCGACCATGACGTAGGGGCAGCCCGGGAACCGCTCGCCGTGGCCGCGCGAGACCTCGCGGTCGTTCAGTTCGCGCACCTCCTTCTCGATCTGGGCGAAGGCCATGTCCTGGGCCGCGCGCAGGTCCTCGGGCGTCGGCTCGGCCGTCTTGCGCCGCGTCTGGAGCCAGCGCTGGGCGGCGAGGATGGGGATCTTCTCGCCCACGGAGAAGACGCAGGGATGCGACGACACCATCTCGTTGAAGAAGGAGCTGCCGCAGCGCGCGCAGGACAGCTCGAACCAGCGCACGAACTTGAGCTCCGCCGCGCAGGCCCACGCGAGGAAGCAAAAGTGGTGATATCGCACCATCATCATGCCATGGGCAGCTTGTTGAAGCACCGATTGAAGTTCAATGAACACTCAAAAGTCTCTCGGATGTTACGACCGGCGCCGCGCGCCCCGGGCCGTGGCGCCGTTCCGGGCGCGCCGTCATCACGCCGGGAGCGCGAGGACGGCGGCCTTGTCCGCGGCGGCCTGCGCGGCCTCGCGTTTCATGGAGGGCGTCGCCATGCGGATGCCCGAGGCCGTGCCGCCGCGGCTGTTGGACGCGCCCCGGCTCACGTTCGTGCGCGGGCGGTCGCTGCCGCCCGTGGGCACGCGCGGCCGGCCGTCGGCGCTCGTGAGGACGAAGCGGTCCACGGCCGACGGCGCGGGCGCCTCGCCGCGCGACGCGAGCGCGCCGCGCGACGGCAGCGCGGAGCGCGGCGCCGACGCCGGGGGCGCGGCGCCCTCGGGCATGAGGTGGGCGAAGATGTGCGTGAAGTCGGGCTGCGTCGGGTCGCCGAGGAGGTCGCCGTCGAGCGACCGGTACGCCGGGTGGAGCGGGTTCGTCTCGCGCTGCGTGCGGATGCTGTGCTTGACCGTGTCGGGCTGGGCGCCCGTGATGTCGCCGATGTAGTTCGTGTTGCGGAAGTGGCGCCGCTTCTCGAGGGGCGGCTGCATCTCGTGGGGCGGCTTCCAGCCGCAGCGCGCGCCCTCGATGTCGTCCGTGTAGAGGCTCAGCGTGGGGCCGTCGTGGGGCTTGGGCAGCTTCTTGGGCATGGTGCGCACCATGTCGTCCTTGACCTCCATGCCGTTGATGCGGTGCGTCGGGCGCAGCGGGTCCGTGACGCGCGTCGTCTTGAAGCCGATGTCGTTGATGTCCTTGACGTTGAGGCTGTCCATGGGCGGGCCCTCGCGGCGCACGCGCTCGTGGCGGGGCCGCCAGCCGGCCTGGGCGCCCTCGATGTCCTTGACGTCGTAGGTCTCGCGCTGCGCGAAGCGGAAGCGGCTCCGCGGCGCCGTGCCCTCGATGTCCGAGATGCCGTAGCCGTCGCGGACGAACTTGGGCACGGGCGGCATGTCGAGGGCGCAGCTCGGCAGCGTGTACTCGGGGCAGAGCGGGTTCACGTGGCGCTCCGTCTTGAAGTGCAGCGGCCGCGGCTTGCTGCCCTCGATGTCCGTCTCCGCGAGCCGGTCGACGCCGCCGACGCCGCGCGGGTGCAGCTTCATGGGGTGCGACCCGTCGATGTCGTCCGTGACGTAGAAGTTCGGCCGCCGCGACGTGTAGCGCAGGTATTTCAGCTCCGACTGGGCGCCCTCGATGTCGTCGACGCGGTTCGTCACGCACTCCCGCGGCTTGCGCGGGTGGTTCGGGATCGTCGCCGGGCCTTTCGAGCCCAGCGACATGGTCATGAACCGGTCGTCCATCATGTCGCGAGCCGCCGCGGCGACGCCGGTCGGCTCCGGCACCGGCGACGCAGCGACGCGCCCGAAACCCCGCGAGCGAGGCGCAGCGTTGTCGTAACGAGTGGTGTCTCGCTCAGAAGATGTTTGATACCTTCCGTCACGTTGAGGCTAAAGACCGTAGCCCGGCCGGTCGATGGCGGCAGCCCCGATGAGCCGGCCGCGCGCCGGCGCGCCGATCTGGGACAAAGGGCCGAAGCTCACGACGGCGCGCGGCTCCGAGGCCGGCGGCGTGCGCGTCGTCGGTCGCCGCACGTGCGTCAACTGCGGCAGCACCGCTGTCTTTAAATATGTCGGGCAGCAGGTCTGCGACGAGTGCCAGATGCTCGTTTTGTCGCGCCGGCGCACGGGCGAGCAGCTGGACAACGGCCAGCCCCGCGCGGGCCTCTGCGGCGGCGGCGGCCGCGTCGCCGCGCGCGCGCCGCGGGACGCGCCCGTCGAGGGCTGGGCGTCCGCGCGCGGCGTCGCGCGCCGCGCGGAGGCGCGCCGGGAGGCGGCCTGGGCGAGGGAGCCCGCGTCGCCGCCGCCGGCGGACCCGCCGCGCCGCGAGCCGCGGGCGACGCGGCCCGTCGAGGCCCGGCTCTACCGCGACGCCGTCGATCGGAGGGGCGCGCGCGGCGCGCCGCGCGGCGTCGCCGTCCGCCGCGGCGGCGCGGCGCCCCAGCGGGCGCCCCGGGGCGTCTGCCGCGAGCTCCACGCGCGGGAGCGCCGGCCGGGCCACCGCCACGGAAGCGTCGCCGGCGCGGCGCGCTTCGGGCACGCGGCTCGGTTCCCGGACGGCGCGAAGGCGTCCGAGGCGAGCGCGCACGTGGTGCTGGCGGCCGCGGTCGTGGCGTTTACGTATGCCAACGCCCTGGGGCGCCTCGCCTTCTACGACGAGCTCGACGAGGACGCGGCGCCCCCGGTCGCGACCGAGCCCCTGGCCGCGGCGCTCGGCGACGCGGCCGTCGCGGCCGCCGACGACGACGACTACGGCTCCGACGCCTTCGAGGACGACGAGCAGCCCGTCGCGAAGGAGAACGTGCGGCCCGCCGCGAAGGGGCCGCCGAAGCCGCCGCCGCCGATGCCGCTCTTCGACCGGCTGCACGCGTCGCGGCACACGGCGAAATCCGCGGCGCGGCGCGTCTTCGCCGTCTTCGCGCGCGGCGTCCTGCGCCGCGCCTGGCCGCGGCTCCTGCCCTACGAGGCGGCCCTCGCGCACTTTCGGGCCCTGGCGCACGCGCGGCACCAGCCCGTCGCGCGCCACCCGTGGCCGCGGCGCGGCGACGGCAGGGCGAAAAAACCGTTCATGGGCATCGGCGAGTACTTCGAGCGCGCGCTCCTCGGGGGGCGGACCCGCGCCATGTGCGCGGCCGAGGCCAAGGCGACGCGCGAGCTCGCCGCGGAGCGCGCGGCGGAGAAGCGCGCGAAGCACCTCGCGGCCGAGGACGCCAAGGACGTCCTCGGTCTCGGCCGCGAGGACGCCGGGCGGCTCATCCTCGGCTCGCGGAAGCTCACGGCGGCCGTGACGCGCGCGCCGCCGGCGACGCGCTTCGGGACGGCGCGGCGGGGCGCGCGGGGCCGCTGCGAACCGCCGCCGCCGCCGCCGCCCAGGAAGACGACGACGACGAAGAGGAAGCCGGTCGCAAAGCCGCCGCCCGCGCCGAAGGCGCCGCCCGAGCTCACCCCGTCGCCCGCGTCGCCGCCCGCCGCGCCGCCGGCGCCGCCGCCCGCGGAGCCGTCGGACATCGCCGCGCCGGCCGAGCCGCCCGCCGCGTCGCCGGCCGCGTCGCCGCCGCGCGCCGAGGCCGCGCCGGACGTCGCCGCGCCGTCGCTGCCGTCGCCCGAAAAGGTCGAGACCGAGGCGCCCGCGCCCGCGGCGCCGGAGTACGACGACGAGTTCGAGGACGACGACGACGACGACGACGACTCCGAGGAGCGCCTCGCGCGCGCCGTCGCGCTGTCGATGGGCTCCTTCCCCGCGGGCGCGCGAGTCGACGCGCGCTTCGGCGGCGAGGACGACTGGTACCCGGGCACGGTCGCGCGCGCCCACGACGACGGCACCGTCGACATCGACTACGACGACGGCGACAAGGAAGCGCGGGTCGACGCGGCGCTCGTCCGGGCGCGGGCGTAAAGACTCTGAGGGTCAACGGTGCACGAGGGCTAATGGTTGAGGTTCCCCTCCACGGGCCCTCGACATCGGCGAGAGGCGCAATCGAGGGAGGTGACGCTGACCTCCACGCGGAGTAGTGCCTGTAGCTCGTTCGCAGCACCAGCGGCGACACCATGCTTCGCCTCGTCGTGGCCCTCGCCTCGGCGGCGACGGCGCGCCCCCCGCGCCTCCGGAAGCGCATTGACCCGCGCTCGACCCCGTCGTCCCTCCGCAGGCGCGCGCCAACGTCATGGGCATCGACTTCGGGACGGAGTTCATGAAGGTGGCGCTGGTGCAGCCCGGCGCGCCCCTGGAGATCGTGACGAACCACGTGTCGAAGCGGAAGACGGAGACGTCCGTGGCCTTCGTGCGCGGCGAGCGGCTCTTCGGCTCGGACGCGTACGGCATGCTGAGCCGCAAGCCCGAGCAGGCGTACGCGCGGCTCACGGAGTTCCTCGGGCGCAGCGACTCGCACCCGGCGGTGACGACGCTGCTGCGCAAGTCCTACCTGCCGACGACGGTGCGCTTCAACGCGACGCGCGGCGCGCTCGCGCTCGGCGCGCCGGCGTCGACGACGCAGGAGTACGGCGGCACGTGGACGGAGTGGACGCCCGAGGAGCTCGTGGCCATGATCTTGAGCTACGCCAAGGACATCACGCGGGCCTACGGCGGCAACGTCGTGCGCGACTGCGTCATCACGGTGCCGACGTTCGCGACGCAGCTCGAGCGCGAGGCGCTGCTCGTCGCCGCGGAGCTCGCGGACATGCGCGTGCTGAGCCTCATCGAGGCGAACACGGCGGCGGCGCTCCAGTTCGGGTTGGACCGCAAGTACGAGGAGACGAAGGTCATCCTCTTCTACAACGCGGGCTCCGAGTCCGTGCAGGCGTCGCTCGTCGAGTACTCGACGTTCCCGGACAAGGGCGGCGGCAAGAACAAGACCGTGGGCCAGTTCGAGGTCAAGGGCAAGGGCTGGAAGAAGGGCGCCGGCGGCTTCGCGATTGATTTGGCGCTCACGGAGCTCCTGGCCGACGGCTTCAACAAGAAGTGGAACGCGAAGAAGCAGAAGGGCGACGTCCGGACGATCCCCCGCGCCATGGCCAAGATCCGCGCGGCGGCGAAGAAGACCAAGGAGGTGCTGAGCGCCAACGAGAAGATCCCCGTGGGCATCCCGTCGCTCCACGACGACATCGACTTCTCCATGACGCTCACGCGGCCCGAACTCGAGAAGGCGGCCGCGGAGGTCCTCGACGTCGCGACGCAGCCCATCGTCGACGCGCTGAACGCGGCGAACATGACCGTCGACGACATCGACGGCGTCGAGATCATCGGCGGCGGCGTGCGCGTGCCCCGGGTCCAGGCCGTGCTCAAGGAGTTCCTCGCGGAGCGGCGGACGAACAAGAGCGACGTGCCCGAGCTCTCCGTGCACCTCAACGGCGACGAGGCCGTGGCGTTAGGCGCCGCCTTCCACGGCGCCAACGTCAGCACGTCCTTCCGCGTGCGCAAGGTCGGCATGATGGACTACACGCCCTTCCCCGTGGGCGTGAAGATGGCGAACGACGCGCACGCGGCGTCCCTGAAAGACGAGGGCGGCCTCCTCGGCTTCTTCAAGGGCGGCACGAAGGAGCACGAGGTCGACGCCGACTGGCACAAGCGCGCGACGCTCTTCAAGCAGGGCGCGCGCCTCGGCGCGAAGCCGCGGACCATCGCGTTCCACCACGAGGCCGACATCGTCTGCGAGCTCGCGTACGACGACGACGCGGAGCTGCCCGAGGGCACGCAGAAGACCATCGCGCTCTACAACATCTCGGGCATCGCCGCCTTCGCCGCCGAGATGGCCAAGCAGAACGCGAGCGGCGCGCTCCCGCGGCCCAAGGTCCAGCTGAGCTTCACGCTCGACAGCTCCGGGGTGTCGTCGCTGTCCAAGGCCGAGGTCTCCGTCGTCGAGGAGTACGAGGTCGACGCGCCGCCGCCGGAGGAGCCCAAGAAGAAGAAGGACAAGAAGGACAAGAAGAAGGAGGCCGACGCGAACGCGACGGACGCGAACGCGACGGACGCCGAGGCCGCGGCCGAGGGCGAGGCCGCCGCCGAGGAGGCGGCGCCCGCGGCGGAGGAGGCGTCCGCGGCGGAGGAGGCGGCGCCCGCGGAGGAGGCGGCGCCCGCGTCCGAGGAGGCGGCGCCCGCGGAGGAGCGCAAGCTCGAGGAGGGCGACGAGGCCGCGGCGGCGAACGGGACGAACGCGACGACGCCGGGCAAGATCCTCAAGAAGAAGACGCACAAGCGCGCGCTGACCGTGACGCCGTCCGTCGCGGGCCTGAGCCTCTGGGCCCAGAAGAAGAGCGACGTCGCGGACGCCGCGGACCGGCTGAAGCACATCGCGTCCGCCGAGGCGGTCCGCATGGAGCGCGAGGGCGCGAAGAACGACCTCGAGGCGGCCATCTACACGGTGCGCAACCAGATGTCCGACAAGGAGGACGCCGTGGCGCCCGTGTCCACGGAGGCGCAGCGCGAGGCCATCTCGGCCATGTCGACGGAGCTCGAGGACTGGCTCTACGAGTCCGACGGCGAGCCCGCGTCCACCTTCGTCGAGAAGCGCGGCGCTTTGGAGGGCCTCTGGGCCGCCGTCGTGTCCCGCGCCGAGGAGGCCGAGGCGCGGCCCAAGGCCGTGGCCAAGTTCCAGTCCGCGCTCGACGCGGCCAAGCTCAACGCGACGGAGGTCTGGGCGACGGAGAAGCCGTGGCTCCAGCAGCTCGACCTCGACGACCTCGTCGCCAAGGTCGACAAGGCCCAGGCCTGGCTCGACGACTCCGTCGCGGCCCAGGCGAAGCTCGAGGCCCACGACGACCCGGCCTTCAAGGTCTCGGACCTCGGGCTCAAGCTCAAGCCCGTCGCGACGCTCGCGACGCGCCTCGCGCTCAAGAAGAAGCCCATCGAGGCCAAGGTCGTCGACAAGAACGCCACGGACGCCAACGCCACGGACGCCAACGCCACGGACGCCAACGCCACGGACGCGGCCGACGAGCCCGCCGCGGAGCCGGAGAAGACCGCGGAGGAGCAAGAGGCGGAGGCGAAGCTCGAGGAGGAGATGAAGTCCGAGCTCTAGGGCGGGCCGCTCGCCGCCCCCCGTAAACCGAAGCACGCACGCTCGAGGGGAACGTGTGTTTTAGCCGCGCGCGAGGCGGTCCAGCGTCGCCGCGTCGCGCGCGCGCGGCTCGAGGTCGCGGACCACGGTCGGCTCGAGGTGGTCCGCGCCGAAGTGGGAGACCATGGCGCAGACGATGGACGCGGCGCTGCGCTTGCAGTGGGCCGTCGGCTTCGCGGGGGGGTCGTGCTCGCCGCCGACGCCCGCGCCGGGCCGGTGCGCGCCGTCGGCGATGAGCCGCGCGAGGTCCGGGAGGATGCGGCGCTCGCGGAGGAGCTCGAAGACCTCGTTCTTGAGCTTGCTGGACGCGGGCAGGGACGACGCGGAGCTGCTCCGCGAGGCCGCGTCGTCGTCGTCGCTGTCGGAGCTCACGACGGCCGACGCCTTGACGACGCAGCGCAGGAGGCCGTCGAGGGCCGCCGACGCCGACTCGCGCGCGCGCTGGCTCGACCGCGGCGCGCGCACGAGGGCGCAGAGCGGGCCGTGGGCCATGGCGCGCGCGCACGCGAGCGCCGTGCCCTGCTCGACGCAGCCCCGCGACGGCGTGAGGCTCACCGCGAGCACGGACGCGGCCCGCGACGCCGCCTCGTCGACGACGCGCCGCGCCAGGGGGTGCAGCGGCGCCGCGACGTCGACGTAGTCCGCCGCGACGGCCTCGGGCAGCGCGAGGCGCAGCACGAGCGCCTCGAGCACGCGCCGCGGCAGCACGACGGACGCGTCGAGCGCCGCGTCCCGGTAGCGGTAGGGCGCGAGCGCGCCGGGCGGCGGCGGCGCCGCGCCGCGCCGCCGCCGCCGCCGCTCCTCGCGCCGCCGCGTCGACGGGTGGCCGACGGCCTCGTCGTCCGAGTCGTCGCACCGCGGCGCGATCGACGGCCACGCCGCGCGCGCGGAGAACGTCGTCACCGACGACGCGCGCGCCACGTCCGCCAGGGTCACGCACCACGTGAGCACCTCGCTCACGAGGCCGGGGCTCCCGAAGACGCGCGACGTCGCGTTCGCGTTCGCCGGCAGCCGCCGCGGGCGCGCCGCGGCCGCGCGGGCGCCGGGCGGCGCGTCTGCGGCGTGCTGCGTCGGCGCGTCGACGTCCATCGGCTGCGTCTGCACGGACGCCAGCGACGAGTCCATGGACGCGCAGTCCAGCGACGACCGGGAGGCCGAGGCTTCGTCGCTCGAAGAGTCGAATTCGAGGCGCGACCAATCCATTTTTTGGTGATGATTGTGTGCGTGCGGCGTCACGTAGGTGCAGGCTGCGGCTTATCTGTCGTTGCGGCGGGCGGGCTTGCACGCGTGCATCCGCGCGCGCGTTCGTACGAACGCTAGAGTCGTCACTTTGGGCCCTCGACGACATGTGCAACTTGCACGGGCACGACTTCAACAGGGTCGCTGGACGGCCAAACCTGGCCTGAAATTACGCGTCGATGCGTGCTTGCGCGCGTCGCTGGCGACGCTGCGACGACGGGTCGCTTCCTGGGCCGTCCTTGGCGCGGTGGCGGTCCAATGTGGGATGTTCGCGCCGCGGCGCGCGCGTCTCTCTTGGCGACCACGTCTCTGCGCTGCCTTTTATCCGCTGCCGAACTGTCCGCGACAGGTTCCGCAGCTGGACCCTTCGTCTAAGCCGCGTGCGCGTCGCGGCGGCGGACGCGCAGGGCGCCAAGCCCACCCAGTTTGGCACAGGTCTAAAGCCCCGGCGGGCGCACAGCGCACCAGGGAGCCCGAGCGATGGGCAGCCCGTGATTTGCGAGGGCGCGCGCGCCGTCTTTCGGTCCGAGTTGGGCTGCGCCCCGCTCGCGCGCGCTGCGCCATAAGGTGAGCTCCCGCCGTCCGACTTCCCCGACGCGGCGCGCGCGCGACTTCGGGGCGAACGCGTCGTCGCCGTCCGGGCGATGATGCCGCCTCGAGGGGCGATAAGTCGGTCCTGGGGCAAGAAAAAGTGGGCCGCGCCGGTGCGTTGCAGTCCTAACATCACCCTTTTGTAGGCGCACCAGCGCGGCCCAGTTTTTATGTCGAAGCGGACCCGCGCGTTCGCGGGCTCCTACGACAGCGTCGTCGAGGCGTTGAACTCCTTCCAGGGCCAGCTGTTGTGCTCGTCCGCGAAGGTCTCCAGCACGGGCCAGGGCCGCTACGCACCGGACGCCATCGACATCGAGCCGGACACGTGGAAGAATCACTGGAGCGCCGTGAAGCAGGACCCGCGGTTCACGCGCGTCGGCAAGGAGACGATGTCCGCCGGCGGGCTCTTCAAGGGCGGCGCGTGGTTCTACTGGGCCAAGGCGCCGGACAACCTCGTCTACACGGGCGGGTTCGAGGGCAACATCGGCTACCTGGACGTGGGCGCCATGCTCGGCGTCGCGCGGCCGCTGCCGGCGCCAAAGACGCGGCGCCAGGAGTACCTCCAGACGAAGAAGGGCAAGGGCGTCGAGTACTCGTACGAGGACAACACGGCGCCCGTGGAGGACGACGCGGTCGACGAGGACTCGTCGAGCGACGAGGAGGAGGACCCCGAGGTGGCGGCGCTGACGATGGAGACGCCGCGCGCGCCGGCGAAGCCGCGGCCCTACTCGGCGCCGCCGCTCGAGTCGCGGATCGGGCTTTCCCTGGAACTTTTGTCGCGGCCCAAGCGCATGCGGACCTCGACGCCGGACCTGAAGAAGCGCACTGGACTGGCAGACGAGCGAGGGCTGCGTCTGGACGCGACGGTCGAGGCGCTCGCGGAGCTCAACAAGGTCGACGCGTCGAACAAGCGCGAGTTCGCGCGGCTCCTCCTGGCCGTCGCGGAGCACGCGGACGTCATGGTCGAGCTGTCGACGCTCATCGGCGCGCAGAACTACCTCACGGCGCGCGACCTGTTGTCCTACAAGTACATGCTCAAGCTCCGGATGTCCAGGATGGAGCCCATGGTCCGCGACTTGAACAAGCGCAAGACGTCGTGCTCCGTCGCCGAGTTCCACGACTTCTACGAGAGCATGCCCTACGTGGAGCCCGTGCCCCTGGACGTCGATCTAGACCAAGGAGCCGCGCGCCTCGTGCCCTACGACAAGGGGCAGAAGCAGCTCCTCGAGTCGCGGGCCGCGCACGAGCTCAACATGTTCAACTTCAGCTTCAAGAAGGACGACAAGCCCTACATCCTCGACTCCTTCGGCGCGGACAAGTGCAAGGCCAACTCGACGACCTCCATCGAGCTAGCGCTCTGGCGCTCGCACAACCTCCAGCGCCACGTCAACGCGCCCCACGCGGCGCAGATCGCGTACATGGGCGCGCATGGCGAAACCCTCCCGGAGCTCCACGGCTGGATGCCCGAGGTGAGCAAGAAGCTGGAGGCGGCGGACCGCGAGGGCGTGCGCTTCCGCTGCCAGGGTCGCGGGATTTGCAACGCCTGCGCGCGCCGGCGTCGAAAGCACCGCAACTTTTACGCGCGCGGCGCGTAGGCCGCGACGACGTCCCGCTCGACGACGGCGTGCACCACGTCGACCACTACTCGGCGCTCGTCGCGGACCAGCTCCTGAAGCGCATGGCCCAGGGCCTCCAGACGGCCGTCTGCGACAAGTGCGGCTGGAACAGCGCCTGCAACCACGAGCCGGGCGACGTCGGCGTCGGGCGCGATCTTCGAGACTCGGCGTACTACGGCAAGATCAACGACTCGTTCTACGCGGCGGAGGCGGCCTGGAAGGCGACCGTGCGGGAGACGACGGAGAGCTTCTTCGACTCGACGCCCTACGCCGT
Organism: Aureococcus anophagefferens; assembly: GCF_000186865.1. Taxonomy (NCBI): domain Eukaryota; class Pelagophyceae; order Pelagomonadales; family Pelagomonadaceae; genus Aureococcus; species Aureococcus anophagefferens. The sequence continues at coordinate 786,639 of NW_008705578.1, forward strand.
CTGGTGCGACGAGAACCCGGGCCACGTGGGCCCGAACTTGTTCCACTTCCTCTTGTCGGTGTTCCTCGCCGTCGACGATCCCGTTCATTTGGGCTTGAGCATGGTGTCGAAGGCGGTGCGGGACACGGCGGTCCTTTACGCGACGGCCCTCGAGGCGAAGGACGGGACGGGCGTCCAGCGGCTGCTCTCAGGGCTTCGCCTCGCGTCGCTACCCGCGGCACATTTCCTGAGCAATTAATCGAATTTCTTCAACTTAACCTTAATGCCCTGCACCGTGAATATTTGGCAAACTTTATCGCTCGACACGACGAGCGATGGAACGCTGCGTAGGTCGCGCAGCGCATCGAATGGGCGCTCAAGGACGTCTCGGACTTCAACGACGAGGCGCGCAGCACGGGCAGCACGGCGCCGACGCCCAAGCTCATCGACAGCTACGTCGCGAAGCTCGACAAGGCGGCGCTCCGCAAGGAGGCTGCCGACTTGGGCATCGAGATCATCGCCAGCGGCAAGGAGAAGTCGAAGCCGCAGCTGAAGTTCGAGGTCGGCGAGGCGCTGAAGGCCTCGAAGGAGAACCTGAACGCAGGCGCCATCATGAGCGGCGACCGCCTGAACTACGCTGCCGCGCTCGCCGACGCGACGACGCTCGAGGGCGCGGGCGCGTCCTGCGCGCGGTTTCACGTGACGGCGCCGCAGCTCCTCGTCATACTAGGAGGGCGTTTGAAGCTCATCGGTAGGGAGGTGAGAATCCTGATGACGACCTTCCCCGTGCTCTTGCGCGCGCTGGACCCGAGCTCGGAGCTCATCAGCGCGGAGCTGACGCGCCGCATCAAGGACGAGGAGAAGGTCATCGACGCGGCCATCAAGCACGTCAAGGAGCTCACGGCGAGCGTGGAAACAGGTGCGGAGGAGGCGAGCGCTGCGCTGGAGGACGCCCTGGCGGATCTCGAGCACAAGTACGACGAGCTGGACCTCATGATCGCCGACAACGCGCGCGTCACCGCGGGCGAGCTCGCGCTCGTCCCCGAGCTCGAGCGCTACCACGAGTACTTCACGTCGCTCGTCGCGCTGCTGAAGCCCTGGGTCCACCCGCCGGCGACTTTCAAGGAGAAGATTGACTGTCTCGAAGGCAACCAGGTTCGCGTGGACCTGTTTCTGCGTCTCCACACAGCCCTGGGCCTCGGCACGAAATCTTCGTATTTCCACGGGATTGTTGCGCACAGCACGCAATTTATCACGTTCATGAAGTGTTTTTTCCCCGATATAGCCCCTCAGGACCTACATTGTCAACTTCAAGAGCATTGTAATAAATTGGTGAAGATCGAGGCGGCGCCGTTTATTGGCATGCTGCGCCAGCCCGGCCGCAACACCTTCTTCCACGTCATCCGGGACTGGCAGGTCCGAGCCACGCATTTTCCGAAGACAATTCACGTGCGACGCGTCGAAACCTGCAGCGCCTGCGGGGTCACGGGCCACCGCAAGACGAACCGGAGTTGCGCGAAGTACGCGAGCTACCTCGAGGAGCGACGCGCAGCTCGCACCCGAGGAGCCCAGGAAGCCCGTGCCGGCGCCGAGGCCGCGCTCGCGGACGACGCCGAAGACGCCTAGTTAAGCACTAGTCCCGAGGCTCGGGCGAGGAGCGTCGGGCGGAACTTGATCGCACACCCATCACGGGGCACTCCGCGGAGGGGCACGCCGGTCGCGCGGACCGTCGTGTAGGTCATGAACGCCGTCACGACCTTGCACCCCTTCCCCCAGTGCACGAGGTTGGCGGGCAAGTAGCCGTAGTGCCCGGCGAGCTTGATGCCGAAGAGCGTCTTCACGTCCGCGGCGGGGAAGGTCGCGTACCCGTCGGGCACCATCGCGTAGTAGAACTTCGTGTCGCCGAGCATGAGCGTGTCCAAGAGGTACACGGTCACGTCCCACATGTTCTCGGCGAGCGCGCGCGCCGTCTGGGACTCGAGCACGGTCGACGCGTTCGAGACCGCGCGGCTGGCCGCCAACGGCGTGAGCCCCTCGTCGATGAGCGCGGTCCAGCCCTCCGTCGCGTCGGTGAAGCCCTGCTTCAGCATGGCCGCGGGAATCATGCCGGCCGCGAGGTCGGGCTTGTACGTGTGGTTCGCGATCACGGCGCCCTCGACGCCGACGAAGGCCGCCCACTGCTTCAGCGTCTCGAAGTTGAACGACACCGTCCGCCGGTCGACGTCGAGCTCGCCGGCGTAGGTCTTGACCGCCCCCGGGTTCCTGACCTTGGTCTCGGAGCGCGAGGCCTGCGCCGACGCGAAGATCATGTCGAACTCCTCGACGGCCGTGACGTTCAGGTCCACCTTGCGGACGAGGTCCCTCGGGAGTTGGTCGAGCCCGCGCGCGAGCCCCTCGATGATCTTCTCGATGCCCTGGTACTGCGCCTGGCGCGCGTTGTGGAGCACGTGGACGTCCTTGAAGTCGAAGTAGCACGCGTCCTCCTCGGCGTCGTCGTCCTGCCACACGACGTGCTTGAGCAGCGTCCGCAGCTCGCTCGGCGCGTCCTCCGGGTCGTCCCAGACGAAGAGCCCCCACTCGGGCTCGAGCATGCGGACGAACGTGCCCGAGACCATGTGCTGCCTCCACTTGCCGGGGAAGTGGTGGCGCGCCCAGTCCTCGCCGAAGGTCCAGGCCGGGACCTTCGCCGCCGCCCCGCGGACGTAGCGCGGCACGCGACGCGGCGCCATCGTCGGCGGCTCGACGGTCGCCCGCACCATCGCAGGCATCGCCGCCGCCGAGAAGACCGTCGACGAAGGCGTCGGGGTTGCCTTTGGCGGCTCAGCCGCGGCCGCCATCGTTTTAAAGCGGGCTCGGCTGCCCACCGCCTGGTGCACTCTGGATTAGACCTGTGTGGGAGAGGCCCTTTTGAGCAGCATGATGGAGAGCGCCGCCTTCCTAGCAGAGCAATGACGCGCGCAGCAATGACGCCGCAGCGCAGATGATGACCGCGGCGCCGGAGATCGCCTGGGGCGTGCTCGTGCGCACGCCGGACACGGACGCGCGGCACCCGCAGTTCGTGGCGCTCTGCGCCGAGAGCGTGGTGCTCGGCCGCCGGCCCGAGCGCTACCACGGCGCGCGCGCGGACCGCGTCCGGCTCGCCCACAGCCGCGTCTCCGGCGTGCAGTGCCTGCTGCACGTGAACCTCGACGGCGTGCGCCTCGAGCAGCACGCGCGCGCGAGCAACGAGACGAAGGTGAACGGCCACACCATCGCCGACGCGCGGCGGCTCGAGTCCGGCGACACGATCACGCTGCTGCAGAGTCGGGACGTGATCAAGTACGACTACTTCCCGGCGGGCGACGCCGGCGAGGACCGCCTCGTCGCGGCGCTCGAGGCGCGGGGGCGCGGCGCCGCGCGCGAGCTCGCCGCGGTCCGGGAAGAGGCCGCGCGGCTCCGGGCCGCGGCCGCCGACGACGCGCGGCGCCTCGGCGCCGCGGAGGACGCCCTCGAGGCCCTGCGGCGGCGCGAGCTCGACGCCGTCGGCCGCGCGCGCCGCGACGAGCGGAGGCGGCGGGCGATCGTCCAGGACGCCGTCGGCCCGCTGGAGCGGCGGCTGCGGGAGGCGGACGGCCTCGACGCGCTGGCCGCCGAGCGCGACGCGGCCAACGCCGCCTTCGACCGCGAGCGCGAGCGCGCCGCGGGGCTCGCCGCGCGGCTCGCCGGCGTCCGGGCCGAGGGGAAATGCGAACTCCACACGCTCTTGGCGCTCGAGCTCGCGGCGGACGGCGCGCCGGGCGGCGACGACGACGACGTGGGCGGCGGCTTCGATGGCGGCGACGAGTCTATGGGCGACGACGGCTTTGGCGGCGATGGCTTTGGCGGCGGCGACGACGACGTGGGCGACGACGGCGGCGGCGGCTTCGACGACGCCGGCGGCGGCGGCGACGACCGCGTCGCGCCGTCGCCCGACGAGTTCGGGCTCGACGCCTTCCTCAAGGAGGCGGACCAGGAGCGGCGGTGGCGCCTGTCGCAGGAGCGGCGGCGCCTGTCGCAGGAGCGGTCGGACGCCGAGCTCGCCGCGGAGCTCGCGGCGCGGCCGCCGACGCCGGCCGACGGCGACCGGACGCGCCGCGACGCCGAGCTCGCCGCCGCGTGGCCGCCGACGCCGGCCCGTACGGCGCCCGTCGACGACGACGACGACGACGGCGCGCGGTCGAGCTCCGACGACGGCGCGAGCTCCGCCGACGAGTCCGAGGCGCCGCCGTCCGCCGCGGAGGCCTTCGCGGGCCTCGGCGACGACGGCGCGCTCCGGGCCTTCCTCGCGGAGCGCCTCGCGGCCCAGGGCAACGCCGCGTCCGCGGCGGCGGCGCGCCGCGCGCTCGTGGCCGTCGCGCCCGCGGGATTCGCGGACGCGTACTGGTCGCGGCCGCCGGCGCGATAGCGCGCGCCCGCGTCCGCGTTTCGTGTCTTTCTCTCGGGGAGTGACGACAATTCGGCAACCACGGGAGCGCGTCGGGCTGCGCGCGCACGCGCGGCGGCCGCTCGAGCCCCCGCGGCCGCCGCCGCGCGCGACGGCGCCCGAACATCGCGCCGCGGCGCGCCGGCCGCCGCGCGGCTCGAGCGCTCGCCGCGCGGCGGCGGCGCCCGTCGGGGCCGCCCTCCGGGCGGCCGGACGCCGCGCCACATCACTTCAACACACGCGCGCGGTGACCCGTTCATTTCTAGTAATCCGACCCCGAGCGACCGCGAATCCCGCGGGCCCTCGCGCTCGCGTTTTCGCGGCGACGCGTTCCCCCCGCCGCAGGTACGGGGAGGGCGTCTTCTCTAATTTGTGTACGCGTGTCCTTAGCTTCCTAGTCTAGGCGGGCTGGTAGCCCTTCTTGAGCTTGCTCTTGACGGTCTTGTCGAAGAACTTGCGCGCCGCGGCCGCGTCGCCGTGGAAGACGGGCGTCTGCAGCGTGCCTTCCGTCCCGATGCGCCCGTTGACCACGTAGGTGTGGGCGCCGCTGAGCGTCATCTGCCAGAACTTGGAGCTCTCGCCGGACTCGTTCGCGGCGTTCGCGCCGACGAACTCGAGGCGCGCGGACTCGGCGCCCGCGGCGGGCGGCGGCGCGTCCTCGTCCTGTTGGCGCGGGGATTTCGCCTTCGCCGCGGGCTTGGCCTTGGCGGGGGATTTCGCCTTCGCCGCCGGCTTCTTTTGCACCGTGGCCTTCTTGGCGACCTTTTTGCTCTTGGCGGCGGCCTTCGCTTTTGGCGGCGGCGTCGTCGTCTCGCCGCCGAAGGAGCTGAAGAAGGCGCCCATGGTTTCGTGTGGTTTGGCGTTGGCGACGCGGCGCGAGCGGCGCAAGCGGATCTCGGGAGCTAGATCTTTGCCACAGATTTTCACCACAAGACTTTGGAGGAGACGCGACTGCCTCGCCCGCGCTGATCGCCTTCGCTGATCGCCTTCACACCGCTGCGCGCCGCTCACACCTTGACTTACCTCGCTGCGACCGCGCCGCATCGCGGCTTCTCCCCGGCGCATCGCGTGGTTGGTGTTTTGCGGTTGAACTCGGCGGCCCTGAAATCGACAGCATGAGCTTGGACGGGAGGTCGCGCCAAGCGCTCAGCGTGGTGCTCCACCACGATAGAGACGATCTTGTCTCGCGCCAACGAGAGGAGATAGAGCGGCTGAGAACGATGATGAAGAACCGGTACCTGCGCGCGGCCATGAATCTGATCGACGCGAAGAAAGAACACGACGCGAACTTGGGTCCCTCAGAGACACGACACGTGGAGTTTGTAAACATTTACAAAGAAACTATCGGTTCATATTACAGCGACTACGGAGACCAACCGGAAAATTTTCACATTCCTGTTAGCGAGAAGCGTGCGATGATCACGGGTCTGTGCGCTCTCGGTTACCACGTCGTTGATATGTCGCAAACTTATGCCCACATGCACGGAGATGTCTCTCTTAAAGTTTGCTGGTGGCCTACTCCCGGATTCCCGAATCTGGATGCCGCAAATATGGAAGCTGTTCTCGAAGGGCTCACTCGCGGGGCGCAGGACGCAGGGGCCTTACCCCTCCCCGTGCTCCACCTCGCGTCTCCGAATCCCCTCTGATCGGCGTCGACTAAAGTGCGAATTAGACTAGATCGGGCGTGCCTCGAGCGAGGTAGCCCATGGCGATGCCTCCGATGGAGGCGACGACCTCGCCGCGGCTGCCCAGCGCGGCGAGAGGCGTGGCGCGTCGACGTCGCCACGCGTCAGGCGCAGAGGGCCCATGGTGTCCATCGAACAAAAACCATGTAGTACCACACATCCCCCTAGCTCGGCGCGCAGAGGTTGAAGATCTCCGGCTGGGCCTTCGTGAGGCACGCCTGGGCGCCCGCGAGGCCGCCGCCGAGGCCGCAGAGGGCCTCGACGATGATGCCGTGGGGCAGCTGGACGTAGCAGCCCTGCTCGCAGTACTCCGTGTTCGTGCGGTTGTAGGGGCACTGGTCCGGCCACTGCGGCATGCCCGGGCCGCAGCACCAGGTCCGGCAGATGAACGGGATGTCGTGCGCGCGCCAGTGGTCGACGATGGGGTCGAGCGACTCGTAGGCGACGCCGAGGTGCGTGTCGACGAACTGGTCGAAGACGCCGGCGTCGAAGCGGCCCCGGCGGAAGGCCTCGACGCGCTCGCCGAGCGTGTAGGCGTCGACGTCCGTGCCGGGCACGACGCCGCCGGCGAACGGCGGCTTGTGCGGGTTGTAGACGAAGTGGACCGTGAAGCCGCGCGGCTGGTCCGGCGTGCCCGGGAAGTAGACGACGTGCGTGTAGCCGCTCAGCGAGCCGTCGGCGCAGGTGTGGCTCGTGTTCGTCATGGGCACGTTCGTCGTGCCGCCGACGTGGTCGCGCAGGAACACGGCCGCGCCCGCGGGGTCGCTCGTCGCGAAGGTCTGCTTGTGCGCGTACGCGAAGACCGGGCCGCCGGCGGCGCCGCGGCGCCGCGCCTGCTCGAACCGGGCCGCCGCGGCCAGCGCGGCGAGCGCCGCGTCGTCGAGCTTCGCTAGGTCGCGTGGAACATCGATGGCGGCGGTGCAGCCCGCGAGCACGACCAGGAAACGGCGCATCGCCGCCGCCGCTGCTGCTGCTGGCCGAAGTGCTGCCGCCGCACGACGACGGTGCTGCCGCTGCACGACGACGACGCTGCTGGCCGACGAGGTCCCCGAGGAACGACGACGACGCGGTCGGGCTGCCCCGACTCGGAGTTCGAGAGGCAACGAGCCGCCGATGACTTCAGGATGCCGCTGCGAGCACGTGCTCGAAGCCGCGACGCATCATCGGAGCGCTTGCAATATGCTGCACCGCGCCGCCTTCGCCCAGCGCCACTCCCGCGCGCTCGCACAGCGCACGTTCTTCGGCTTCGGCAAGGCGGACGCGCCACCGCCGGTGTCGCTCGAGGGCAAGGTCTGCTGGGTCGTCGGCGGCGTCGACGTCGTGGGCCAGCACGTCGTGCGCGGGCTGCTGGACGCGGGCGCGTCGGTCATCGTGAACACGCGGTCGACGACGCGGCTCGAGGCGCTCGTCGAGGGCCTCGGCCGCCCCGAGCGGCTCACGCCGATCAAGGGCTCGCTGCTGCCCGGCCGCGCCGAGGCGACGGTGGACCGCGTCATGGAGATGAGCGGCAACCGGCTGGACCACGTCGTCGCCCACGCGGGCGTGCGCTACTGGGCCGGCCGCGGCGCCTGCGACGAGACGCGGACGCTCGCGGGCGACCACCTCTTCTCGCTCTCGGACGAGGAGTTCGCGCAGAAGGCCGTCCAGGTGCCCGCGCTCCACTTCTCCGCGGCGCGGCTCCTCATGCCGCGCGTGGCCAACGACGCGGATGCGTCCTACACCTTCGTCCTCGGCGACGCCGTCGACGGCGCGCGGTCCGCGCTCGGCGGCATCAACTCGCGCGCGTGCGCCGGGCTCGTCCGCGCCGGCGCCGACGACTTTGGACGACCCCCGGAGAGATGATCCGAAATCGTAGGCCTGCGCGTGCCGCCACGAGCTCAAGGGCGTCGCGTGCAAAATCAACCAGCTGAACCTGTCCGTGCCCGGCGCGTTCGCCGACGCCGCCGCGGAGGACGCCTTCCTCCGCGACCTCGGCGCGGCGACGGCCGGCGTCGCCGCGCGCGCGTCCGGCGACCAGGCGCTCGTCGAGGACGTCGCCGGCGCCGCGGGCATCGCGCGCGTCAAGGCCGCCTACCCGGCCGCCGCGGGCCTCCTCGACGCCGGCGACGCCGACGAGGCCCTCCGCGCCTAGGTCCCTCGAGCTGAGCCGTCGGCCTGGCTGTCAGCAGCTAGCTCGGTTGCCTAGGTACCCCTCTAGCGCCCCTGGATAAGCACAGCTGAGCCGTCGGCGCTGCTTCGCCGGGACAGCACGCTACCGCTTATGTTTCGCCGCGTCGTCGCGGCGCGTCGCGGGCGCGCGGCCGAGGCCCTCCCGCAGGTCCATGGCGAGGTGGCCCTTGGCGATGAGGTTGATCATGGCGAAGTGGTGCGTCGCGTGGTGCGCGACGAAGGCGAGCTCGCGCCGCACCGTCGACGGGAGCGCGACGTCGCCGTCGGCCGCGTCCGCGCTGAGCGCGAAGGCCGCGCGCACGGCCGCGTCGAGGTCGAGGCCGGCGCCGGCGAGGACGGCGTCGCGCACGGCCGCGCCGTAGGCGACGGCGCGCGCCGGGTCCGTCTCGAGCGCCTCGTCGCGCTCGCGCGCGTCGTAGCGCGCGACGGGCGCCGCCTCGCCGGCCCGCAGCGCGGCGACGGCGTCGGCGCAGCACTTCGCGTGCTCCAGCGAGTGGCGCAGGTGCGCGCCCACGGACGCGCCGACGACGGGGCACGGCGACGCGTAGCCCTCGGAGCCGCGCGCGGCGACGACGGCCTCGACGATGGCACCGTGCTCGTCCATGCTCCGTGCGAAGGCCCGCACCTCCTGGCTCTGCGCCCAGCCGCGCGTCGACGCCGATCGGTGGCACGACACGGGGCGGAGCATCGCCAGCGACACGACGCGCCGGCGCGCGGACGCGCCCACCATGGCTCTGTCAATTGCAAGAACTGCACCGAGGAGTCAATCACGCGTGTTGAAGCTCGAGATCGAAACTTAAAACGCAGTAGTCCCCTAAGACGCCGCCCCGGTACCCGGCCTTGACGGCGCGGAAGCATCAACCTCCGTATTATACTCCACTAGGCGCTCGCGGGGAGCTCGGCGTAGCCCTCGCCGTTGACGGATTGCGAACCTCCCTCGCGGCCGCGGTACATGGACCAGGTGCGCAGGCCCGCGAGGATGAAACAGAGCAGCAAGATCGCGAGGACGATGATGCCGATGACGGCGAGGGTCGTGAGGTGGTCGCAGGGCTGACCGCCGCTCGACGACTCGTGCTCGAGGAAGATGCTCGAGCAGCGGCTTTGCTTCCCCGAGCTACCCTCGACGCAGCCCTCGCAGTGGAAGCGCACGCCGCCAGATCCGCCACCGTCGCCAAAAACAACAACGAGGGTCGGCCAGGACCCGAAGCGGAGCTCCGTCGTGGCCACCGCTGCCTCCACCGCGTCGTCCCATGTGCTTCTCCCACACGCCGCCGAGTCGGCGCGGTCCAGGAGCGCGACCTCCGTAATCCCCCCGTCAAAGTAGGTGTTCACGGCGCCCTGGTAGGCGATGTCCTCGGCTTTCCACTGTCCGTCGTTGAAAAAGCACATCGTCCAGTTGTTCACGCTGGGAACTTTCGCGTCGGCGACGATGGTCACCTCGGCCTGGGAGCTGTGGCTGTGGACGAACAAGCCCTCGCAGGTGCCGTCGGAGATGCCGTCGGTCGAGCCCACGTAGATCACGGTCGCCCGCGCGTCCTCCGAGAACGGCTCGAGCGCGCCGGCGCAGACGACGCCGCTGCTCTCGAGGCGGTAGGCGAAGGACCAGGCCTCCGTGCCGTTGAAGGCCAGGTAGTCCGACGACAGGCCCGTGCCGCCGCCGATGAATTGCAAATCGCCGCTGCCCCCGGCGCCGAAGACCACGATGACCTCGCCGCCGGTCTCGAACTGCGTCGTGAGGTTGAATTGGAGTCCCTCGTTCTGGAGGCCATTGAAGAAGCGCAGCGGGCGCTCGCGAACGGCGCCGGCGAAACCGGCGACGGCCACGATCCGCAGGGCTGCCCGAGCCATCAGGTCTGCTTCTCGATCGAATGTTGCTGTGCAACAAAAAGCGCGTTTAAGAGCATGGACGAGGAGACGCTGTCCGGCACCCAAACACCAAACCCAGCAACACCACCAAAACTGGACCCAAGAGCCCCAGCGAAGTTCACCGTCATCAAGCACCCCGAGATCCTGCGGACGTGGCGCGAGGCCGGCGCCCTCGCCGACGATGATAACAAAGATCGATCCGTCGTCGCGATCCCGCTGTCGCTCGACGCGTCCTGGGCGACCATCCTCGAGGCCGTCGAGGCCTATACCGTCAAGTCGGGTGGGAAAACCGTAAACCACAACACGACGCTGCGCGCGCGGCGGCTGCTCACGAGCCGCGACTTCGACAAGGTCGGCGTGTGCTGGAAGCGGCGCGACGTCAAAATACAAGCCTCCCAGAGCGACCGCGACCTCTGGGTCAAGCGGACCGTCGCCCTGGGCTTCAAGGAGCTGCGCTACTTCGAGGGCGGCGACTCGATCCTCTCCGCGGCGATGAACGACCTGGGCAAGCCGCGGGGCTCGATGGCCGCGGACCCGGCGACGAAGCTCCGCGTCGCCGAGGCGGCCCCGGCGGCGGCGGCGGCGGAGGACGACGACGACGACGACGATGGTCCGCGCTACTTCCGCGACAGCGCCGCCGACACAACGACACCACCAAAGCCGCCGCTCGGCGCGCCGACGGAGCACGTGCTCGAGGTGTGCCACAACAACACAGAATGGCTCCTCTGCTTCGAGGAGGCGGCGGATCTGGTGGCGTGGCGCGACGCCATCCACGCCGCGCGGCTCGACGCGAAGCCGCCCGTGCCGCCGGAGATCTTCGATCTGGAGTGCGCGTCTACGACGTCGAACGACGCGGCCGCGCGGAGCCGCTTCGGCGTCTTCCGCTGCGCCGGCGACTGCCGCGGCGCGCTCAAGGCCGTCCTGCGGGCCGTGCGCGACGACGAAAAGGCGAAGGTCGCGCAGAGCCGCAAGGCGCTGGAGCGCGCGGCGAGCGACGGGGAGGCGGACGGAGACGCGACGGTCGCGCTCGACGGCGCCGTGCTCGCGGACATCGACCGCGCGGTGCGCCGCGACGCCGCGCGGCGCTTCAAGCCGAAGCGCGATGCGTGCGACGCCGCGCGCCGCGACGCGCTCGCGGGGCTCGAGAAGGTCGTCGCGGTCGTGCGGAAGGCGTACGCGGAGGCGCGCGTGGACCTGCCGCCGGACGTGGAGCTCGAGGTGCCACCGCCGCCGCCGCTTTCCGGGGGTGCCATCGTGGACGTGTGGAGCGCCGAGACCTTCGCGCGCGACGCCGCGGAGGTCGTCGCGCGCGCGTTCAAGGACGACGCCGTCGACGCGAATCTCTCCGGCAAGATCGCGCGCGCGTCGCTGCTGAACCGCGCGGCGCGCGACGCCGCGGCGAGCCTGGGAGACGCGGCCGACGCGCGCGAGGCCGCGGGGGTCGCGGAGCTGGAGAAGTTCGCGGACGTCGCGGAGGCCGCGGTCGCGGCGCGGAGGCGGCGCCTCGTCGACGACGTCTCGGACGCGGTCCGCGCGGGCGCGTGGATCGGCCAGGCGTCGCCGTCGGCGGATCTGTGGCAGCGCAACGAGAACGCGGCGCTGGCCAAGGACGTCGCCCTCGGGCGCTGGCCCTGCACGCGCGACCTCGCGACGCCGGGCACGCTCTGGGTCGCGCGGCCGTGCCTCTACTGGGCGCCGAACGCGTCCGTCGCGGGGCTCCTGTCCGTCTTCGGCCGCCCCGCGGCGAAGGACGAGCGCCACGAGCTGCGCAACCTCCACGAGGTCGCCAGGGTCCCGAGCCCCGTGCCCCTGAAGAAGAACGCGATCCGCCTCGCGTTCCGCGGCGACGGCGACCACGACCTCGTGCTGACGCTCAACGCGCCGGGCGCGAGCGTCGCCGCGCTCATGGACCTCGTCGAGGCCGCCGCGGGGGGCGGGGTTGCGCGGACGAAGGAGCAGAAGTAAATTAGTAGGGGGCGCTGCTTGAGCTTCACACCGCGACGGACGTCCGCTCCGTCTGCTTGCCCCCGCCTAGGCGAGCTCCGTCTGCTTGACCTTGGACGTGTACTGGGCGCTCGCCGGCGTGATGTTCGCGAGGTAGGGCAGGCCGTAGTTCCCGAAGCACTTCTTGAAGAAGAAGAGGTTCGCGGCCCACATGCCGAACCAGAGCGGCACGGCGATGAGGAGCTTGTCGATGTTGAGCTTGCTGCCGAAGGCCGCCTTCGCGTAGGCCGTCGCGGCCTTGTTGGGCCCGTTGCCGTCGAAGCAGTGGACGAATGCGACGACGCCGTGGCAGAAGTTGCCGCCCCACATGCCCCAGGACAGGAGCGGCTTGAACGCGACGGGGTCGAACGACGCCTGCGTGATCCAGATGCCGAACGTCGTGTAGATGATCAAGATCATGTCCCAGTAGGCCGAGAAGCTGATGTCGGTCACGGTAAAGGGCTGCCCCGCGTCGTGCCAGGCGACGCCCCACTTCAAAAAGTAGGCCACGACGATTATGCCGCCGAATACCTGGCCCTCGAACTTGAGGAAGAGCGAGTAGCGCTTGAGCCAGGGGTCGTCGGTCTCCGGCGTGTCGAAGAAGCCCATCGCGACGAGGAATGCGGCAGCCGGCTCTACGAGCCTCAAGGTTGCCTGCACTAATCCAGTTCGCGGCACGCCCGGCCCGCCGCGCTAAACGCGTGTAGAATGCACTCGGTTGAAACGATGCGCGACTGAGTAGAGCCCATGGCAAAAATAGCGCCGGTGGGCGAGGCGGCGGCCGTCAAGCCGCCAGCGCTGAACCTCGAGGAGGAAGAAAAGAAGGCGGACGTCTTGTCCACGAAGGCGCACAAGCACGTGAAGCCGCCGATGACGCCGCGCGAGAAGCGGCTCTACGCGCGGCGCGCGTTCCGCGTCGCGCTTTTATGGGGATTCGCGCTCTTCTTCGTGTTTGGCATGGCGCCGCTGTCCGTCTGGCTCCTGCGCGTGCACGAACACGAGGAGGCGCCCGCGACCCGGCCGCTCGAGATCTACGTCGCGGACTGCGACGTCGTCTTCCAGGACGCGAACCGCAAGGAGTCCAAGGTCCAGCTCGTGCTGCGGGCCCAGACGGACAGCACGCTCAAGGTCTCCGCGGGCGCGAACGCGACGCGCGTCGAGGCGACGAACGCCGGGGACGACTGCACGCTGCGAGTGAAGATTCCGCGCGGCGCGCGGCTGCCGTCGCTCGCCGTGTTCTCCTGGCCGGGCGACGCGCCGACCCAGGCCTGCGCCGAGGAGGCGCTCAACCAGGAGTTTCTCACCTGCTTCGCGAACACGCCGGGCGAGTGCGTCGGGAAACTCGACGCCACGCCCTGCGACCAAGTCCGCTACGACCAGCGGCCGCTGAGGCCCGTGACGAACAAGAAGATGAAGGCCGGGTTGATGGTCGACCGGCTCGAGCTCGAGGGCTCCATGGTCTCCGTGGAGGTCTCCACATTCACGACGGTCCGTGCCTGTTGCCGGGGGAGG
>NW_008705578.1:800324-806991 GCF_000186865.1 Aureococcus anophagefferens
ACCTCGGCGCCTCTCCGCGAGTCGCGCCACGCGAGGGACCGGCACCACACGATCAGATTGCAGCGCTCGCCGGAGACGATCGTGTCCGAGCCGTGGCGGCGGCTGCCGAGGTGGACCACGCACCCGCCGATGCGATGCGCGAAGGTGTGGCTGTGCTTCCGGTGGTCCGGGCGGCCGAGCTCGCCGCAGAAGACCAGCCCGGAGCCCTCGAAGCCGCGGCGCCCGAGGCAGCAGTTGAACGTCACGTCCGAGTCGTCCGTGTGCGGCGCGAGGTGCTTGTCGCCGCCCGCCGCGTCGTAGCGCACGACGAAGCTGTGGTGCGCGTCGAAGTCCGCCGCCGGGTCGCCGCCGGCGCGGCCGCCGTAGAGCGCGGACGCGAGGGGTTGCAATACGAAACGCTGGAGCGTCGTGATCAGGTGCTCGAAGCCGACGTCGTTGACGACGACGCCGTACTTGTTCATGGAGTTGGGCCGGCTCACGGGCAGCCCCGTGGCCTCGAAGGCGTCGACGTCCGCGAGGAGCGCGGCCGCGAAGGACTCCTCGAACAGGTCGACGGCGAAGAGCTCCGCGTCGAGGGGCTCGCAGAGCTCACGAAGTGGAGTTTTGGCGGAGGAGTCGCTCCCCGCGGCACGCAACTGCTCCGCCTCGAGGAGCGCGGCGACGAGCGCCGGCGGCAGCGCGCCGCGCGGCAACGCGCCCGACTCGAGCGCCGCGCGCAGGCCGTCCGCGCGGAAGGCGGTTTGTGCGGTTGAAGGCAGGAGTTTTGCCAGCCCGAGGGAAGCAAATTTGTCGATCACGCCGAGCCGCCCGGCGTGCACGGCCGCGCTCATGGCGAAGAACGGGTGCGCGCCCGGCTCGAGCGCGTCCGCTAGTGCGGTCAAGACCGTGCCCAGCTCGAAGGGGGAGGAGCTTTTTTTGAGCAGAAACTTGTAGAACTCGACGCCGCAGCGCCGCATGGCCACGGGGTCGCCGCGGTCCGACAGGGCCACGCCCGTGAAGAGCCACGACAGCGCGTAGGTCCGGCAGCGGATCTTGGGCGGGGATGAGAGGTAGGGGGCGTTGAAGACGAGCCGGAACGCGAGCGGGTGGCCGGCGTAGGGGCCTGCGCGTGCTACTATCAACGCGTCGACCGCGAAGGGTGCAGCTGGGGGGGTTTGGCTGCGGCGTCTGGCCACCGCGTCGGCTCCCGCGTTGACGGACACGCAGGGTTGCGGGGGGGTGAGCGCGACGAGCCGGGCTTTGAGGGGTGAGCTTGGTTGTGTTGCGGAGGAGGAGACGGAGTGGACCGCCGCGGTTAGTGCTTTGAGGAGCTGCGCGTCGACGGAGGAGGAGTGGTTTTCCGCCGCCGCGTAAAAGGGCTCGGCGATGGCCGCCACGACGCCGCGCACGGCGGCGTCCGACGGCAGCATGCTCCGCAGCTGCTTCATCGCCGCGATGCGCGCCATGACCAGGCGCGCGTCGAGCTGCGCTGCCATAGTCGTCCTTGTTTTACGGGGCTGCCATCGTGTCAAATGGTGCACCTTGAAGACATTGAACTTCAAGCCTTCCGGGAATGGCGGGCTGCTTTGCTGCTCCATAACGCCATGGGCGCCAGCGCGAGCGTGGACCAGTTGCAGGTCATATACAGCGATGTGGAGCGCGCCGTGCCGCGGACTCCACGAGGGAGCCGCGACGTCGAGCATTGCGATCGAGATGGACTCACGGACGTGATCTCCCGCGCGGAGCAGGACGTCAAAGCGTTCTACGATGCGGCGTGGGAAAGCTGCGCGGCGGACGATCTGCTCGTGGCGACCGCGGCGCTTCAGGATGAGTTCTCGCCCGCGGACCCGCCGCGGTGCGCGCTCCCCGAGGGGGCGACCGTCGAGGAGCTCATTGCGCTGGCCAGCGTGCGCGCCGAGGCGATGCACGCGGCGCTCGAGCAGCCCGTCAAGGAGTCCGGCGGCGCCTACTACCAGGGCCCGCGCAAGGGAGAGGACCGCATCAAGGAGAAGGCCGAGGACGACTACGGCGGCGACGTCGCGCGAGTCGTCGACGTCGAGCGCGCGACCGGCGTCTACGGCACGGCGAACGACTTCAACGCGGCGATCTCGAAGCTACGCGCCGCGGCGCGCGGCGAGGAGCTGAGAATTCTACGGTGCAAAGACAATCTGCGGGGCGGGACGTCGGGCTACCGCGACGTCAAGCTCAACGTGGATGTGGACGGCTTCGTCGGCGAGCTGCAGCTCACGTTCCAGAGCATCAAGGAGATCAAGGACTCGGGCGCGCATCAGGTCTACGAAGTCAGTCGGGTCCTCGCGGCGAGCGGCGACGACGACGCGCTCGCGCGGGCCCTCGACGGCCCGGACCTCGAGAGCGAGCAGATGCTGACGCTGTCGCGCGCGGACGGGGGGAGCGTCATGGACGCCTGCGGCTCCGTCGCGCTTTTGGAGGCGGCGCTGGCGAAGGCGCTGCCGCCCGGATGCTGCGTCGCCAACGTCTACCTCTGGCGGAGCCGCGCGCGCGTGCGGCTCGGCATCGACGACGTCGCGGCCATGGCGGCGCTGCGCGACGAGATCCTTCTGGGGAGCGGCTTTGAGGAGAAGCTGAACGGGGCGTTGCCGCGCTGGCGCCGCCCTGCGACGGATGCAGAGTTGCCTGGGCTTGGCTTCGAGAAGCTCGTGACGACATCCGGCCGCGAGTTCTACGTCCACGAGACCGAGGCCCAGTTCGAGCGGCCGACGGTCCCTGTGCCAGCGAGCCGGCGGCTGGCGACGGACGAGGAGCTACCAGGACCCGGGTATGAGGAACTCGCGGCCGCCCAGTTTGAGCGGCCGACGGTCCGTGTGCCAGCGACAAGGCGGTTGGTGACAGACGAAGAGCTGCCTAAATACGGCTTTGCGAGGTTTGCGACGTCATCCGGCCGCGAGTTCTACGTAGGCAGCGAGTTCTCGAAGAAGGCGTCGGGCAACATTCGACAGGGACCCGTCGCTCACGGGTGGATCATGTACGAGGACGAGGAGGGACGAGCCTACTACCACCACGCCGACAGCGGCAAGACGACGAGGGACAAGCCACCCGGTTGTATCGCCAACGTCGAGAACGAGGCCCAGTTCGCGCGGCCGACGGTCCCGGTGCCGGCGAGCAGGCGGCCGGCGACGGACGAGGAGCTACCAGGACTCGGTTTTGAGAGGCTCGTGGCAGCCTCCAAGTTCGAGGTCTACATGCGCAAGAAGGCGTCGAGCGAGCGACCTCGACGGATCGGACCCGTCGCTCCGGGCTGGATCATGTACGAGGACGAGGAGGGACGAGCCTACTACCACCACGCCGACAGCGGCAAGACGACGATGGACAAGCCACCCGGTTGCATCGCCAACGTCGAGAACGAGACGCAGTTCGCGCGGCCGACGGTCCCGGTGCAAGCGAGCAGGCGGCCGGCGACGGACGAGGAGCTGCCAGGACTCGGTTTTGAGAAGCTCGTGGCAGATGGCAGATATGATGTCTACGTGCCCGCGAACGAGGCCCAGTTCAAGCGGAGCGATAACGGCCTCGCCGGCTCGCTCGGCGAGGAGCCCACGAGCGTTCACGTCGGCGTCCGTTGCGACGGCTGCGACATGGACCCCATCCGCGGCCTCCGCTTCAAGTGCACCGTGCGCCCAAACTACGACCTCTGCGGCCGCTGCGACCAGCGGGACACCGAGACGCACCCGAAGCTCAAGATGCCAGCGAGCAGGCGACTGGCGACGGACGAGGAGCTGCAAGGGCTCGGCTACGAGAAGGACGACCTCGTCGATGGCCGGGAGTTCTACCGCGACGCGAAGCAGGAGCTATGGGAGCGACCGCTCGTCACCGGGGACGTCGTGCCGCTCCGCTGCGACCGCGGCGCCTTTCTCGAGTGCTACGCGAGCAGCATGATGCGCTTTACCAAGCTCACGCGGCACCAGCGCGAGAAGCTCGGCGACGTGCGCGCGGCCCAGTACGCGCTGCTCCTGGCGCCCGCGGGCGGCGGCAAGACGTTCGTGGCGATCCAGCGCGCGCACGAGGTCCTCCACGCGAACCAGATGGTGCTCTTTGTCTCGAAGAACTGCGCGCTGGCGCTCTTCGTGGTCAAGTGGCTCGTCGTCGCGTCCCGGACGTCGGCGCAGCGCGTCGCCGACCGCGTCCGCGTGCTCGTCGCGCCCTTTGAGCGCGGCCCGCTCGAGATCCGCGTCGAAGAGGCGGACGGGCGGCAGCGCCTGGCCATCGGCGGCCGCGTCGAGGAGGCGGAGCGCTACGGCCTCGCGGTCGTGGACGAGGCGCACCACCTCGCCGGCGACGTCGGCGCGCGCGAGGCGGTTCGCGGCGTTTCCGCCCACCGCTTCCTCTTCCTCGGCGACGCCTCGCAGGCGACGTCGGCCATGGATGGGGCCGGGCTGGTGCGATCGATCGCGAACGTGCCCGAGTCGGCCGAGGTCGCGACGGTCGCGCTCGAGGAGGTCGTCCGCTCGACGAAGCGCATCGTCGCGGGCGCCGCGGCCTTCCAGCTCGAGGCCGGGAGAAAGGCGGCGACGCGGGGCCACTCGGCGTCCGACGGCCCGCCGCTCGAGGCGCGGCTCTTCGACGGCGACGACGTCGAGCGCTACGCGCAGGAGGTGGACGCGGCGATCGAGTCCGTCCGACGCCAGCTCCACGGCATGGACCTCGACGACCGCGTCGCGGTCGTCTGCCCCGACGCCGACTTTTGCGAGGAGCTTCGTGTGGCGCTCGCCAAGCGGCTCGCGCGGAGCTTCGAGATCGTCGACGCGGCGACGGCGAGCGCGACGCTGCCGCGCGGCCGCGACGAGTGCGAGGGGTCGCCGGCGTGGCTCGTCGTCGACACCGTCGACAACATCGACGGCCTCGAGCGGCTCGTCGTCGTCTGCGCCGGGCTGGACCACGCCATCTCCGTCGACGACGCGACGGCCCTCGAGACGCGGTCGCGGCTGTACCGGGCGATGACGCGCGCGCAGCTGGCCGTCGCGGTGGTGAACCACCGCGTGCCCGGCGGCTGGCTCGAGTTCCTCGGGCGGCTGGAGCTGGGTGGGGCCTTCGACGAGGAGCGCGCGAAGCGCGACCGCGCGGAGACGGCGGCGGACGACGTCGTCGCGTCGTGCGCGGCGGACGAGGGCGGCGACGGCGTTCGCGAGGTGCCCGACGCCGGCGGCGACGGCGTTCGCGCGGTGCCCGACGCCGGCGGCAAGGGTGCGGTCTTGGAGCGAGAAGAGGACTCGAGCGCGGCGGAGCGACCGGCGGTCGGCGACGGCGGTGGGGACGTCGCGGAGACGGTCGAGCGGGAGAGCCCCGCGGCGGCGGCGCCAAAGGTGAGCCAGTCGATCTGGGACACGAGCAGCTGCGTGTCCGTGGATGCCGAGGAGCTGCGATTCATGCCGTTTTCCATGGTCGTGGACCTCTCAAAGCTGGCCGAGCTCGCGACGCTGGCCGGGCATTCGCGGACGGTGTGGCGCGGCGTCTTCTCTGCTGTTTTTTTGTGTTATCTTTCTGGCTTTTAGGTCCGGGGCGTCGCCGTCTTCCCCGACGGCCGGCGCGTCGTCTCCGGGTCGTGGGACATCAAGGTCTGGGACGCGGCCACGGGCGAGTGCGTCGCGACGCTGGATGGGCTTTCGAGGGCGGTGTGGCGCGGCGTCTTCTCTGCTGTTTTTCTTGTGTGTGTGTGATCTCTCTTGGCTTTTAGGTCAACTGCGTCGCCGTCTTCCCCGACGGCCGGCGCGTCGTCTCCGGGTCGGGCGACAAGACGGTCAAGGTCTGGGACGCGGCCACGGGCGAGTGCGTCGCGACGCTGGCCGGGCATTCGGATGAGGTGTGGCGCGGCGTCTTCTCTGCTGTTTTTCTTGTGTGTGATCTTTCTGGCTTTTAGGTCTGGTGCGTCGCCGTCTTCCCCGACGGCCGGCGCGTCGTCTCCGGGTCGCACGACAAGACGGTCAAGGTGTGGGACGCGGCCACGGGCGAGTGCGTCGCGACGCTGGCCGGGCATTCGGATCTGGTGTGGCGCGGCGTCTTTTCTTGTTTTTCTTGTGTGTGTGTGATCTTTCTGGCTTTTAGGTTAACGGCGTCGCTGTCTTCCCCGACGGCCGGCGCGTCGTCTCCGGGTCGAGCGACAAGACGGTCAAGGTGTGGGACGTGGCCACGGGCGAGTGCGTCGCGACGCTGGCCGAGCATTCGAATTACGTGTGATGCGGCGTCTTTTCTTGTTTTCGTGTGTGTGTGTGATCTTCCCTGTCTTTTAGGTCTGGAGCGTCGCCGTCTTCCCCGACGGCCGGCGCGTCGTCTCCGGGTCGTGGGACAACATGGTCAAGGTGTGGGACGCGGCCACGGGCGAGTGCGTCGCGACGCTGGCCGGGCATTCGGGGAACGTGTGGCGCGGCGTCTTCTCTACTGTTTTCTTGTGTGTTATTTTTTGTCTTTCAGGTCATCGGCGTCGCCGTCTTCCCCGACGGCCGGCGCGTCGTCTCCGGGTCGGTCGACCAAACGGTCAAGGTCTGGGACGCGGCCACGGGCGAGTGCGTCGCGACGCTGGAAGGGCATCGGGGGCCGGTGTGGCGCGGCGTCTTCTCTGCTGTTTTTCTTGTTGTGTGTTATCTTCCTGGCTTTTAGGTCCGGTGCGTCGCCGTCTTCCCGGACGGCCGGCGCGTCGTCTCCGGGTCGGAGGACCACA
>NW_008705578.1:808405-809113 GCF_000186865.1 Aureococcus anophagefferens
AGGCCCCCCTCCCCCCTCCCCTCCCCCCTTCCCTCCCTCCCCTCCCTCCCCTCCCTCCCCTCCCTCCCCTCCCTCCCCTCCCTCCCCTCCCTCCCCTCCCTCCCCTCCCTCCCCTCCCTCCCCTCCCCTCCCTCCCTCCCCTCCCCCGATGCCTGAGTCGGCGCAGGCGGAATTTTGTGAATGTGGGGATGGTAGCTGCCGGCAGGCACGGCCTCCCGCAGGGAGCCCCCGGCAGGGCCGCCGGAGGCGTCTGAGTTTAGGGCGGGTGGGCGGGTAGTCGGAGTTTTAGAGATAGGGTTAGGGTTAGGGTTAGGGTTAGGGTTATGGTTATGGTTATGGTTAGGGTTAGGGTTAGGGTTAGGGTTAGGGTTAGGGTTAGGGTTAGGGTTAGGGTTAGGGTTAGGGTTAGGGTTAGGGTTAGGGTTAGGGTTAGGGTTAGGGTTAGGGTTAGGGTTATGGTTATGGTTAGGGTTAGGGTTAGGGTTAGGGTTAGGGTTAGGGTTAGGGTTAGGGTTAGGGTTAGGGTTAGGGTTAGGGTTAGGGTTAGGGTTAGGGTTAGGGTTAGGGTTAGGGTTAGGGTTAGGGTTAGGGTTAGGGTTAGGGTTAGGGTTAGGGTTAGGGTTAGGGTTAGGGTTAGGGTTAGGGTTAGGGTTAGGGTTAGGGTTAGGGTTAGGGTTAGGGTTAGGGTTAGGGTTAGGGTTAGGGTTA